>NW_026712172.1:322037-420914 GCF_030504385.1 Musca domestica | reverse complement strand
AATATGTATTTCTGAGAAATTTTACTGTTTCTGTGTGTTAAAATACATGTACAAAATATTATGAGTGCACGTGTTTTTCGTTTTCCTCGTCTTCGGCATTAAAAAGGAAAAAATATTCGTGACAATTTAGTCGTATAAACATTGCTGAAGTGGCGTAAAGGATTTTATTTGAAATAGAATAAAACTGACAATTTCACCAACTTCTTATTTCTTTTTGTTTGCCTTTTTTTCCGCACACAAATCACTACATACTTTGGTGTCGATAGCATACTACCTATCGTATACAAATTCGAGTAAAAACAATTCGTTAACGACCGCGGTGATCCGCGTAAACTACATTACGAGCTGAAGTACTCGATTTCGACTGCGGTGATTTGCCCCTGGTACCAAATAACTCCTTGCAGGCAGTTACGGCATTGATGCAAACTATGGTAATAAGAAATTTAAAGTGAAAGAGAATTTCAAATATGTTATTTCTGAGAAATTTACATTGTTTCTGTTGGTTTAACTACATGTGTACAAATATATATATATATAATATATATATATATATATAATATATATATATATATATACTAGTGGCCCGGTCCGCGTTGCCGGTAGTAGCCTAATACAGCAATTAATGGCCAAATCAGTTGAAAAACGTGGTACCTCCCGGTCACAGCTGAAATCAGGGATACATTTATAAGTTAACGGCTCACCCTAATAAACATCAAACTAAATATGCAAACCAAATAGTAAACATTCCCATCATTATGCTGCGCAAGCAGTCCGACAAATCAACAGGAATATGACACCAGGGCAGTCATCCGCCACAAACACGCGCACTAATACCAGCGCACCGCAAGTGATGACTCAGCGTAATAACGAGCACGACCAGGCTGCAGTATAATATTAGTTTTAAGTTGAAGAATCCTTATTTGTAAATCCAACAAGAGAGGTGCATAGCACCGCAACATAATGTAGTAACTAAATAAAGAAACACCATAGCAGTGTGAAATAAACTTTAACTTCTAACATTAACTGGCGCCCAACAACTACAAGGATCAACACATCCTAGAACCAAAACCACAAGGATTAAAACATCCAACAGCCGGTACGAGAACCGTTCCTGAGTAGGAGTACGAAAAGGATGTTACGTAAGAACTAGCGGACTACCGGGATATAAGGAAAATGATCAATTATTATTAGTAAGTTATTATAAATTTAACAAAAGTAAAAAAGAAGAAATGTTAAATAAAATTAAACAAAATAAGGAATAACACAGAAAGTGAAAGTGTGAAATCTAATTACAAAAATAATTTGTGCTAGAATACGTTTAACAAAAATAACAAAGTAAGAAGAAAGAAATGTTAGAGTAAGGTAAAACAAAATAAAGTGTGACATCTAAATTTACAAAAAAAATCATATTGTGCGAAATTAACAAATGTAAGAATATGAAATGTTAGATTAAGTTAAACAAAAAATAGAGTGTGGCATCCAAATTTAAAGAGTCATATCCGTGCTGAATAAGTTTAAAGAAATTTTGATAATAGATTTGTGACGAGAACTAGGATTGGTGTTTCTTTTTCTCCTTTTTTTCGAGCGGCCAATGCCGGAAGATTTAAACAACTTAATAACAAGGGTCGAAGCTATGAGTGTTTCAGGACAGACATCTTCGCCTTCTGGGCAGCTCCCGTAAGGTTTAATCCCTTTACGGAAAGTCGACTAATGAGGTGAAACGAATAATAAGTGAGACGGTGGCAAACCTTCTCAAACAGGGGGGGATGTTACCGCCACTAAAGATGTCGACATAGAAGGATCTGGGGATATCTCAGAAGGAGAGAGAATACAAGACATAGTGAAGACGTTAAGGGAATTCTCGGGCAAGCCAGGAGAATTTAGTTCGTTGTGGAGGAGCTGTTGATAGGATCATGAACATTTATGAGTCACAAAGGGGAACAACCAAATACTTCACAATTCTACACACTGTTAGGCATAAAATTGTTGGTGAGGCCGACACGGCTTTGGAGTCTTATCGGACCCCATTAAATTGGAAAGCGATAAGAAGTGTTTAGTGCTTCATTTTCAGATAAGAGAGATATTTCGACCTTAGAGTATCAAATGACCGTCCTATCTCAGGGTGGGCAAACCATAACAGATTTTTACCAGAAGGTTTACCACCATTTGTCTTTGATTCTGGACAAGATTGATTGTATGGATATAGGGAACGAGGCTTTGGATGTGTTGACCCAAAAATATAGGGACAAGGCTTTGGACACCTTTATTCGAGGACTTAATGGTAATCTTCCAAGCTTAATGAGTGTACAAACCCGACAAGTTTGCCTCAGGCTCTAAATGCCTGTTTAAAATTAGGTAATCTAGGTGTGCGTATTCAACACGCTACGAGAAAGGATCTAGACCAAACAGGATCCCCCAAACTAACCCTCCTAGACATTTTTACCCACAGCTGACGATTGGTGATAGGAATTTTCAAGGTGACCAAAGGTACAGAGGCCCTACTCAATATCGTTATCAGAATTTCCGAAGTGGAGAACAACAATACGGAGGGCCGGCGAACTTTCGAATCGACCTCCAGTAGTGAATAATTTTGGACACCCCCAATACGGAGATACAGACCCCCACTTCCTCCTAAACCTGCTGTACAATGGACGTGGATCAATCAATACAGACTAGGCAGGTAAACTATCAGAATAGGCCACAGTTGAGTAATGCTTTTAACAATGTTCAGCCTAACTTTAAGAGAAATAATTCAGGAAATATTCATCAGCCGCAAAAGCAGCAGAGAGTGTTTAATGTTGAGGCCCAAATACGTGAGGATGCAGAGCCGGATGAAATGAATGGTTCTGATGAACAGGAATATGAGGTTTCCTATGACGAAGCGTACGAGGAGGATCTAGACGATCAGTTGGCAATTGTAGATGACGTTAATTTTTAGACTAGCTTCAACGTTGCCATACCTCCCTTTCAGAATGAAAAATGGCAACGAACTTAAATTTCTTATAGACACCGGTTCGAACAAAAATTATATTAATGGCAAATTTATTAGAAACCCTCTAAAGAACCAGAAACCTTTTCATGTTAAGTCCGTAGGCGGCATAGTTAGTATAGAGACCATAGTTTTATTGACATTTTTAATTGCGGGATCGGAAAGTTAGAATTTACATCCTTCCTGGTCTAGAGACCTTTGATGGGATAATAGGGAATGATACCCTGAAATCTTTGAATGCAGTGATTTACACTTGGAGATCCTATCTCACAATTCTGGATGGAAAGAAATTTCCTTTGAAAGAGCTGCAAATTGATGAGATTAATAACATGAATCTACGTTTAAATCATCTAAATCCCGAAGATGAAAAAGAAGTCAGGAATATTTTGGATGACCATCCAAACCTTTTTGCAGATCCCAATAAAAAACTCACTTATTCAACAATCGTACAAGCTGAAATTAATACGAGTAGTGATAGTCCAGTTTATTCAAAATCCTATCCGTATCCAATGGCACTGAAATCCGAAATTGACAAACAGATAGAAGAACTATTAAGGGACGGGATAATTCGCCCTTCCAGGTCCGCATATAATGCTCCAGTTTGGATAGTACCAAAAAAAACCAGATGCTTCAGGTGTGAAAAAATACCGCATGGTATTGACTATAGGAACAAATGAGATAACTAGACCTGACAGATACCCCATACTGAAATTACAGAAATCTTGGCTAACTTAGGCGAACAGAAATACTTTTCCACCATAGATTTAAAGAGCGGATTCCATCGATTCCACTTAGGGAACCGATATTGAGAAAACAGCTTTTTCCGTCAAGAATGGAAAGTTCGAGTTCAAGACTACCATTTGGACTACGTAACGCGTCTGCAATATTCCAAAGAGCTCTAGATGATATTCTTAGAGAGCATATAGGGAAACGGTGCTACGTCTACATTGATGACATTTTGATATTTGGTAGGACTAAAAAGGAACACATTGAAAATTTGAGGATAATATTCCGCACTTTGGAAGACTCTAATCTGAAAGTTCATTTGGACAAGAGTGAATTCTTAAAGGAAGAAATTGACTTCTTAGGGTTCAATGTAAAGGAAGGAGGTTTTTCTGCAAACCCAGACAGACTTAAGGCCATAGTTAATTTCCCTCAACCTAGAACGTCCATGACTTGCGATCGTTCCTGGGTTTGACCGGACATTATCGGAGATTCATAAGGGGCTATGCTCAATAGCAAAACCATTAACTTCCTGATGAGAGGCGATATAGGGAAAAACCCGAGAAACCAGTCAAAAAAAATCAGTGTCAATTTGAATTCCGAACAGATTGAAAGTTTCAAACAGCTCAAGAACTGTTTGGTATCGGAGGAAGTCGTTTTGAACTATCCCGACTTGATAAGCCCTTTGAACTCACTACTGACGCCTCGAAATACGCTTTAGGAGCAGTTTATCTCAAGGCAATAGACCTATCACATACCTTTCTAGAACTCTCAGTAGGGCAGAAGAGGATATGCGACAAATGAGAAAGAAATGCTGGCGATAATTTGGGCTTTAAAGGAATTGAATTGTTACTTGTATGGAGCAAGAAGCATAAAGATATTTACCGACCATCAACCTTTGACATTTGCGCTAAGCAACAAGAACACAAATGTGAAGATGAAGAAGTGGAAGGCACAGTTAGAAGAATATAATTAGAGTTAATTTAAAACCAGGTAGCACGAATGTAGTCGCGGACACGCTATCGAGACCACCAGTGACAGATGTTAACTCCCTAACGCCCACGGTTCACAGTGCCGAGGACTCATCGGAAGACCTAATTCCTTCCGCTGAGGTGCCAATAAATACCTTCAAAAATCAGATCATTATTGAGGAATCATCAGCTTCCTCATATGAATTTAACATTGTATTTCCCTCCTACCATAGACATATCATTAAAGAAACCAGTCTAGCGGAATCAGATCTGAAAGTCATATTAAAGAGATACTTAAATCCTACAGTAGTCAACGGCATCAAGACCTCAGAGCCAGTTATGCTTATGATTCAAGCACTGTACCCTCATCACTTCAGAAACATTAAAGTACGATTCGCTCGAACAATGGTTGAAGATGTTACTGATGAGGAGAGACAAAAACAAATCATTATTGAGACTCACAACAGAGCACATAGGAATAATGCCGAGAATAGGAGACAAATTTTAGAGAGCTATTACTTCCCTTCCATGACTAGGAAAATAAAGAATGTGATCAATATCTGTAAAGTATGTAAAGAAAATAAGTATGAGCGACATCCGAACGCTCCCAAACTTAATAAGACACCTATGCCAACTTATCCTGGGCATACAATCCACATAGATATCTTCTCTACAGACAAGTTTCGAGTTTTAACCGCAATAGACAAATTTACAAAATTCGCAGTACCAGAATGATAATGGCAAAGGCATTGAAGACATTAGGAAACCATTGAGAGAAATAATTTCTACTTTGGGGTCCCGAAGTCCAATGTGTATTGATAACGAGCGATCTTGTCAATTCTCAGAACCATTCGGTTTATGTTGGAAGACGAACTTGGCATGGAAATTTTTACGGCACCGCCTTATAAGAGCGAGGTTAATGGGCAAATAGAGAGATTCCATTCGACCTTATCGGAAATTATGCGTTGCAGTAAGTGTGAGCGACCCGATTACTCTTTTGAGGAGCTATTGCAAGATAGCGTTAACAAGTACAATCACACAATACATTCGTCAATTGGAAAGAAACCCGTAGATCTATTTTTTGGACGACCGACGACCTTTGGACCAGAGGACTACGAAAGGACTCGCCTTAACAACTACGAAGACTCTTGAGGAAACAGGAAAATGATTTGGCAATCATAATCGTGTTAGGGAAGAACCAAAAGAATATCAAGAAGGTCAGAAAATATTTGTCAAACAGAACAAGAGATTAGGAACCAATTATCTAAACGTTTCAAAGAAGAAGTTGTAAAGGAGAATAGGCACTCAACTGTCCTGACTCAATCAGGGAGAATAGTCCATAAGAGTCATATCAGAAACTGACCTTACTTATTCACCGGGTTCCAGTTCTTAATTACAGGTTGCCTAGGGGTCACAGAAATATTGGACTACTCTCAATCAGAAGTGTTCTTATAGAGAGTGGAATAGGAAAAATACAAACAGGGACATTCAAATTTTGCATGTTATTAACATCAAGGATATCATGACACTCTAGAGAGGATCAAGGACGACTTGGCCAAAGGAATTCCAGACAACCACCCACTACTCCCCTTCCTACATAATGACATCACTACCCTATCTCACCTTATAAATCGGCTAATGCCTGAAGAGAGATCTAAAAGATCTCTTGATGAGATTGGAACGGCGTGGAAATGGCTGGCAGGTAGTCCAGACCATGATGACCTTATGCTTTTGAAAAACAAAATCAATGAGTTAACAGACAACAGCATAACCAGTTAATAATCAACAGAGATCTAATAGAAAGAATGCAGGAGATAACGAATGCGACAAATAGTATTTCAAAAAATTTTAAAGACTAGTGAGGGACTTCCGTAATACCCTCATATTGCAGGCAAAGTACAAAGTTGAAATTTTAAAGGAGGAAATAACGAATATTATTCGGCCATTCATTTAACAAAATCCAACATTGTAAACACATTTATTTTATCGAAATAGAAATTAGGAAAATAGAAGAAATATTTAATCAAGATGAAATCCCGTTTCAAAACATTGAACAAGCTTAAATTCGCACGAATAAAAATTGTAAACAATAGTACTAATATAATTTACATTATAAGCATTCCCAAAACTGTAAAAGAAATTTGTAATGTCCATAACCATAAGACCTGTAAAAAATCAAAATACTGTTTTAAAATCTTGATTATAAGAAATTGTAAAATGTGAAAGAGCAACATTTGGAATTAAAAGTCCTTGTCAAAAA
Organism: Musca domestica; assembly: GCF_030504385.1. Lineage (NCBI taxonomy): Eukaryota > Metazoa > Arthropoda > Insecta > Diptera > Muscidae > Musca > Musca domestica. The sequence goes on along the minus strand of NW_026712172.1, from coordinate 413,971 downwards.
ATAAATGGTATTGAATTATGTCTAGAATCTAATGTAGCCAATATACAAACAATACATGTATTCCTAAGTTAGTAACTAATAGCCCACATAATTGTTCATAGTAAATGCAGATCACATTAATAATTTAGAGGAAATAGAACCTGGATTAATTTTGATAAATAACATAAAGAAAATATTGTCATAAATGGAAACGAAAAAAATGTAACAGGAACTTATTTAATAAGATTTAGTAATTCTACATTAGGATAGGCAACAAAAATTTCACCGTCGAAGAAGCTGCTTACTCCAAACCGTTGCCTGCGCTACTAAAACACTCAGCTAGAAACAACTACACCGAAGAAATACTATCTCTACAACTACTAAAAACGTTGCACGTGAAAAGTAATAAAAGAATCGAGCGTCTAAATACTGAATTCAAGACCAGTTTATGTTTAACATCAGTCTCATATTAGCATTGGTCCATCCTCCTGATGGCAGTAAAAATGAGGCAAAGGCGCAAAACTAGTATGAAAATTATAAAAATGACCCCACATGAAGGAATGTCTAGACCTCAAATAGAAATGACTGTGTCAGAAAGCCAATTGGCAGCCGGCACAACAGAATCTGTTATCAAAACAAACAACTAGCAAACCACAATATTAACTTGAATCAACGCGGCAGTCTTTATAATCTGCCATATTTCTAAACACATCAATCGAGACGCTTGATAATTCGAGAGGGAGGAGTTAACGGCTCACCCTAATAAACATCAAACTAAATATGCAAACCAACTAGTAAACATTCCCATCATTATGCTGCGCAAGCAGTCCGACAAATCAACAGGAATATGACACCAGGGCAGTCATCCGCCACAAACACGCGCACTAATACCAGCGCACCGCAAGTGATGACTCAGCGTAATAACGAGCACGACCAGGCTGCAGTATAATATTAGTTTTAAGTTGAAGAATCCTTATTTGTAAATCCAACAAGAGAGGTGCATAGCACCGCAACATAAATGTTAGTAACTAAATAAAGAAACACCATAGGCAGTGTGAAATAAACTTTAACTTCTAACATTAACTTATATAAGGGTTATACCAAAAACGTGGCCCAACCAATATTCTCTTGGGGGTTACAAAATCAATAGAAAACAAAATTTTCTTTTCTGACCACCAATTAGATGTGAAAGTGACTTGGGGATACTCCAATGTGGGGACTTTACTTAAATTAAGTCCTATGTGGCAATTATCTGTATGATGGTTCCCTACCCCAGATTAGCATAAATACAATTTTTAGCCAAATCAATTAATGAATGTGGTCAAGACCGAAATGGGCCCTACTCTGAACATTTCAAACTTTATGCGAAGAGGTTCTCCACCTCCTTAGAAACAAAGATGCCAAACAATGGCCAAAATATTAAAAAAGTGACCAAGACAACCAAAAATAGCTTAAATCATACGATGGTTATATAAATATGAAATCGGGTTGTACCCTTATCCGTGAGTTATGATCGATATCATGAACGGCAAAATCGATTTAAGGTATCTTGAATGTTTGGGAAGATTTTCTGGAAAGATAGAAATCCTTTCTTACTTAGAGTCCCATTCGCTCTACTATTTTCCACCCTTTTTATTTGGTATTTTTCTGATTGTACATTGGACGGATTATTGTGAAAGAAAAGAAGTAGTTCCACGCTTGAAATGAGCCCCATTAGGCTTTTTCGGTAATTTTTGTTTGTTCAAATGTGTTCGCATCTTCCAGCTGAACCACGATGTCGGCCCTGGAGTTGAAAGGTAGATGTCAGTTAACATCGTATTTCCCACTTATTTCAATTTTTGTGAAAATTTGTATATAGTGAAAATTTTCAATTAGATAATACAAATTGAAAAAAAAAATCGACAAAAGAAGAATAACACATTGAAAAAATCTTCAATTTGTTCGCTGATTTTTACAGCAAATGTTTAAAGATCCTTATATAGTTTGTCAATAGAATGTACTTCTATTTTAAAATTCGGTTCCATTAAATTATTTCGACATCATCTATTCCGTTTCGCCACCACATAATTCGTACTACACTTCCATGTAACTCGCCATCAGTTACATTTCTCAAGAAATCAAGTCAATTAAATAAATTGGTATTAATATTTGAAATTCAAAAATAAAATATAAAAAACACTACAATGTACATTAGAAAAAATAAGTCAAAATGGAAAAAAAATCATGCAAAATAAAACATTACTATTGTACATTTGAAAAGTCAAAATGAAAATGTTAATATATCACATTTTTACGCGATTTTTTTGGATATTATCCTTTTCGGAGAGGAGACAATTCCGAATTTGTATGAATCGTTAAAATCAATCCAGCGGTTCTTAAGTTATAAGCGTAGTAACTAACACAACTTTCTTTATATATATATATACTAGCTGGCCCGGTCCGCGTTGCCGGCCCGTCGTTTTTGTCTATTATGCATATATTCCCAAGCATAATTATTCACAGATATGACTGATATAAGTGGTTCACGTACAGGTCGATTTAAAGTGTTTTAAAATACCTGTACCCATTTTTAACCAGTGGGCTTCAATATTTAAACCGTGGGCTTCAACTGTGTGGATGTGCTATACAAATCTATTAAAAAGTATATATCAATCTTATCGCCATATAAGGGATCAAATTAATTTTTAATATGGTAAAAATCGTAGCAAAATCTTCCAGTCAAATGAGCAGTAATTTGGAATTTGCTGTATTTTGTATACTACATAATTGAGGGCTGAATGATTTAAGAATAGCCAAAGTTAATTACTTTTTTAAACCCATTAGCAACTTAGATAGTGCATTAGAGTCCTCATAAGTCCCCCTAACCATGTCAGTCTGTTTGTCCGCCAAAAGGTGGACTTGAGAGGGTATTATAACATGGATAAAAATTCTAAAATTTGTAGATATGTTGAAACTTTAGTGTAAGATTTCACCCCCCTAATACGCATTATTAGCCAAATTCTTTGAAATGTGGTTAAATTAGGAGGTACCTTCTTTATATAGGCACTACTCCGAAACATCGACCTACATTGAAAACTTTCTTCTACCCCTTATAATCCAAGATGACAAATAGAGGCCAAATCAAAAATATAGCAGAACATATAGCATGTCATAGCATTTCGCGTGATTTAAATAAGTAAAAATAGTTTATCCACCTCATAATTGAGGGCAGAATGATAAGATGGGAATTAATTTTATTTGCCATTTAAATGTAAGTTGGAGACCCCTTAAAGTCCATATTTTCATCATAGGATAATTCAATGATGATTAAACAAATATTCGGTCCCGTGCTACTTTCTTATATTTGTAATTTCTTCATGTTTCCACAATTTATTTCATATGGATGCACATCCCAAATCTACGTTCCCAACCAATATTCTCTTGGGGGTTAAAATTCAATAGAATACAAAATTTCTTTTCTGACCACACATTAGATGTGAAAGTGGACTTGGGGATACTCCAATGTGGGGACTTTACTTAAATAAATTCCTATGTGGCAATTATCTGTATGATGGTTCCCTACCCCAGGGTGGCATAAATAAAATTTTTTAGCCAAATCAATTGATGAATTTGGTCAATACCAATATGGGCCCTACTCTGAAAATTTCAAATTTTATGCGAAGAGGTTATCTACCCCCTTAGAAACAAAAATGTCAAATAAGGGCCAAAAATGAAAAAAGTGGCCGCCCAGACCCCAAAAATAACTTAAATCATAGATGGTTATATAAATATGAAATCGGGTTGTTCCCTTATCCATGAGTTATGATCGATATAAAGACCTGCAAAAGTGATTTTAGGTATTTTGAATGTTTGGGAAGAATTTCTGGAAGGATATAAAACCTTTTCTTACTAAAAGTCCCATTCGCTCTACTATTTTGCACCTTTTATTTCAATATTGGTATATTACTTATTATTCTCCCAAAGAATTTTGCATTTTGAGCTCTCATTGGACGGATCATTGTCACGCTTTGAAATGAGCCCCATTAAGCTTTTTCGGTCATTTTTGTTTGTTTAAATGTGTTCGCATCTTTCAGCTAACCCACGATGTAGGCCCTGGAGTTGAAAGGTAGATGTCAGTTAACATCCTATTTCGCACTTATTTAATTTTTTAGTGAAAAATTATTCTTTATTTTGTTCACAAAAAATCCACTGAATTCAATATGATAATACAAATTGAAAAAAAAAATTGACAAAAAAAAAAGAATAACAAATTGAAAAAGTCTTCAACTTTTTCGCTGATTTTTTACAGCAAATGTTTTAAGATCCTTCCTTACAAAGTTTGTCAATAAAATGTACTATTACTTTAAAATTCGATTCCATTGAAAATGTTTTTTGATTTTTGCAATGAGATCTCTTTTTCATGATTTTTCAGCGATTTAGAAAAAGTAATTATCTTTTAACTTTGGTGTGACCGCGTTAAATTATTTCGATATCATCTATTCCGTTTCGCCACCACATAATTCGCTACTACACTTCCATGTAACCCGCCATCAATTTCAAGAAATCAAGTCAATTAAATAAATTGGTATTAATATTCGAACTCAAAAATAAAATATAAAAAAACACTACAAATGTACATTAGAAAAAAGTAAGTCAAAATGGAAAAAATCATGCAAAATAAAACATTACTATTGTACATTTGAAAAGTCAAATGACTTTACATTTACGCGATTTTTTTGGATATTATCCTTTTCGGAGAGTAGACAACTCCGAATTTGTGTGAATCGTTAAAATTAATCCAGCGGTTCTTAAGTTATAAGCGTAGTAACTAACACAACTTACATTTATATATATATATATATATATATATATATATATATATATATATATATATATATATATATATATATATATATATATATATATATATATATATATATATATATATATATATATAAACCTGCTGGTCTAATTTTAACGGTTTCATACAAATTCGGAATTGTCTCTTTGCAAAAAGAGAGACACAATGCAAACGGGAATAAGCGCCAAATGCAGAAAATGAACTTATATTTAAAGAAACCCTAATTAGATTCACCCGACCTTTTATTTTTAAATATATAGTTGTATTTTGGCAATATGAATATAAATCCTCGTATTTTGGGCTATTTTTATATTCATTCCATTAAGCAACTCTCTAAAAAGTATTCATTAGTGATAACTTATTACAATTTTTAAATTATAAGCAACAATAAAATAAACATTTATTATTCCAATATTATAGTACAAAATAAATTTACTTATATCTGGTTTATTGACATTACAAACCTTTTTAAATATACTATAACATACATAGTTTCTACATAACATACAAAAGAAATACAAACGGAGGAAATAATTATGCTTATTTGGTTATTCTGTTTCGGTTACAGCTCTCTTTTGTATTTTATCTACAGTTTTAACGTCACCATTATTGAGCGATTTTTGGCTTTCCGAACTTTCAGAGATTTCGCTGTCGCTCAATCTTATAACACCAGACATCTGTAAAGGAAATGAAAATGAAAATACCGGTCGATTTAAAGTGTTTTAACAAACGTAATCCTCTTTTTCCATTAAAGAGAACGGCTCAGTTTTTATACCCTCCATCATTCTGTGGAGGAGTATATTAAATTTGTAACTCCGTTTGTTACTCCTCGAAATACTCATGTAAGACCCTGCAAAGTATATATATTCTGGATCAGCGTAAAATCTAGGTGATGTCCGTCTGTCTGCTGTCATAACGCTATTTTGGAACGACTTGAGATGGATTGCTAGCATTTTTGGCGCATGTGCATTTTGTCAGGAGATAGGTTACGTTTGTAATATGTGCCATGTCAGTCCACGGTTTCGTATAGCCCCCGAATAACGGCATTCTCCTTTATTTGACATTTTGATGATTTTAGCGACATTATAAACCGGAATTGTTTCAATTTTTTATATTAAGTTGGTGATGGTTACTACAACCTATGACTGAAAATTGTCTAAGCATGTTAACGTCTTCGTATTATTTTGATAATATTAGCCATGTTTAGCCAAGACCCCGAAAATAGCTGAAATCAGGGGATACCTTCTAAAAACTCAATATATATATATATATATATATATATATATATAGATATATATATATATATATATATATTAAAAACCTGCTGGTCTAATTTTAACGGTTCATACAAATTCGGAATTGTCTCTTTGCAAAAAAAGGATAAGTTAAAAAAAATCGCGTAAAATGTGATCTTTCAACATTTTATTTTGACTTTTGAAATGTACAATCGTAATGTTTTATTTTGAATGATTTTTACGCTTATAACTTAAAACCTGCTGGTCTAATTTTAACGGTTCATACAAATTCGGAATTGTCTCTTTGCAAAAAAGTATAAAATTCAAAAAAATCGCGTAAAATGTGATATTTCAACACTTTATTTTGACTTTTGAAATGTACAATCGTAATGTTTTATTCTGAATGATTTTTTTCCATTTTGATTTACTATTTTCGAATGCACATTTGTAATAGTAGTTTTTTTTTTGTAGTTTTTCTTTTTTTCATTTTTGAATTCTAATATGACATGAAGTCTTTTTGGGGAGTATAATTCGACAACTGACTGTTATATTACGTATTTATTGGGAAAGTGGGACCATACGAATAATATAATTTGATTAACTTTATTTAATTGGCTCGATTTCTTGAGAACTGAAATTGCAGGCGGGTTACATTGAAGTATAGTACCGAATTATGTGGTGGCGAAACGGAATAGATGATGTCGAAATAATTTAATTCTTCAAAATCGCTAAAAAAAATCAGGAAAAAAGAGTTTTCATTGCAAAAATCGAAAAAAAAGTCAGTGGAATCGAATTTCAAAATAATAGTAAATTGTATTGACAAACTCAGTAAGGAACTTTAAATATTTACTCTTAAAATCAGGGAACAAGTTGAAGATTTTTTTCTTTTTTTTAATTTATTTTCTTTATATTGTCAATTTTATACAATGTATCATTTTTTCAATTTGACTTATCATATTTTGTTCAATCGCTTTTTTGTGAACAAAATATACAAAAGAAGGTTATTGTTGGTTAATACGTTTACAACTTAATAACGACTGGCCTGATTTTGACAATTCACATCATCGGGCTTCAGTTGGAAGATGCGAACAAATTCAAACAAACAGAAATGACCGACACAGCTGTTTGGGGCTCGAAAAAGTGGACCTTCTTCTTTCATAATCCGTCCAATGACAACTCATAATGCGAAATGGGAAAGCAGTCAGTGAAATACCGAATAAAAAGAGGCCGTTCAATATATGGACTATACAAAAAAAAAAATACAAAATAAAATACCGAACCAAATTCTTCTGAAACCTTCAAGATACTTAAATCGCAGGTACCGTTATAAGGGGGACTATGAGCAATAGTTAGTTGAGTAAAAGCCAATCTGAGGTTTGGGAAATGCCAAATATAGCCCCCCGATTTCAATTATTTTTTCTTGCAATATTTTTCAAACTAATTTTGGCAAATTTTGATAATTTGAGTTTTTAGAAGGTATCCCCTGATTTCAGCTATTTCCGGGGTCTTGGCTAAACATGGCTAATATTATCAAAATATATACGAAGACGTTAACATGCTTAGACAATTTTCAGTCATAGGTTGTAGTAACCATCACCAACACAATATAAAAATTGAAACAATTCCGGTTTATAATGTCGCTAAAATAATCAAAATGTCAAATAAAGGAGAATGCCGTTATTCGGGGGCTATACGAAAACGTGGACTGACATGGCACATATTACAAACGTAACATATCTCCTGACAAAATGCACATGCGTCAAAAATGCTAGCAATCCATCTCAAGTCGTTCCAAAATAGCGTTATGACAGCAGACAGACGGACATCACCTAGAATTTTACGCTGATCCAGAATATATATACTTTGCAGGGTCTTACATGAGTATTTCGAGGAGTAACAAACGGAGTTACAAATTTAATATACTCCTCCACAGAATGATGGAGGGTATAAAAACTGAGCCGTTCTCTTTAATGGAAAAAGAGGATTACGTTTGTTAAAACACTTTAAATCGACCGGTATTTTCATTTTCATTTCCTTTACAGATGTCTGGTGATATAAGATCGAGCGACAGCGAAATCTCTGAAAGTTCGGAAAGCCAAAAATCGCTCAATAATGGTGACGTTAAAACTGTAGATAAAATACAAAAGAGAGCTCTAACCGAAACAGAATAACCAAATAAGCATAATTATTTCATCCGTTTGTATTTCTTTTGTATGTTATGTAGAAACTATGTATGTTATAGTATATTTAAAAAGGTTTGTAATGTCAATAAACCAGGTATAAGTACATTTATTTTGTACTATAATATTGGAATAATTAATGTTTATTTTATTGTTGCTTATAATTTAAAAATTGTAATAAGTTATCACTAATGAATACTTTTTAGAGAGTTGCTTAATGGAATGAATATAAAAATAGCCCAAAATACGAGGATTTATATTCATATTGCCAAAATACAACTATATATTTAAAAATAAAAGGTCGGGTGAATCTAATTAGGGTTTCTTTAAAATATAAGTACATTTTCTGCATTTGGCGCTTATTCCCGTTTGCATTGTGTCTCCTGATGGAAAGCAATCTGGAACTTCTTAATTCTACAAATTTGTTGACTACTGGTTCCATTGCGGCCTGAAGCTGTTAATGTGTTGTTAAACGTAAAATGGATATGTTGCACTTAGCAATCTTAATTTGAATAAATTCAATATGTATACCCTCCACCACGCGGAAACTACTTGCAAAATTTACAGCGTTACCTAAAATTCGACGTTGCGCATAAATTTTTTTGTCCACAAAAATAATTGTTTTCAATTTTTAATTCAAGTTTATTAAATAAGTATGGAAAGGTAAGTATTACAGTTCACTAAGGAAAGTTTTCGGAGGTGAGTATTTCCATTAAATATACTTTAGTTCAGGTTTATTTACAAATGATGCAAAAGGTAAGTATTACAGTTCACAAAAGTGACTTTTCAGTTAAATATTTCTTTATATTGTCACTTATCTAAATATTTGTAACTAAGCACTTTTTTCAGGGTCACGACGGGAGATGCCGTTTAATAACAAAACTTCGAATGACTAAAGGTGTAAGTAAATAAGAAGCTTGAAGTCATGCTAAGCATATTTTGTGACATTTCTTAAAGGGATTAAAGAGCCGCTCTAAAATCCTGCCGTCGTTTTCCATTATAATTTTACATTAATTTGCTTAGCCTTGACTTCAAGCTTTTATATACTTGCACACTAACAATGATTTGAAACGCCACAGACAACCTGTTTTCACCTGTGACGTTTCCAATGCTTAAGAGAAATCGCAAAGAGAAATGACAAGTTCTAATGCTTGCATATATGTATGTTTGATAAATATATGCATTGCGTACCGCTATTCTACAGTATGTGCTAAAAAAAATAGCACATACATTTTTGGTACAGTCATTTACATGCCTCCCCCTTCGTGAAATCTGTGAAAACAAATCATTTTTAATTAATAGACATATTTTTAATGGGACCAGAAAATACATATCAGAGTTTTGTCTGGAATGCCTTTAAGTCACCACCTCCTGCAGGCGTACATCCTTCTTGGTGTATTGCTGAATAATGTATCTGCGCCCAATTCAAGATCGATTGGAATGTTGCTATGGGGGTCGGGGTCAGCGAGAGCTTGTTGATTGAAGTATGATGTTGGGTCTTCGAGAAGTGGGTCGGAGTAGGGTCTGCGTTGCAAGTCATCTGTGATGATGGCGTTTACCTTTAAAGCCCAAGCGCCATTTATTTCTCAAGACTCTTCATTATTTTAAAGGTTGCAAATCGTTTGCTTTGGTACATGAATGACCTAAGCCCCAGTCGTTGAAATGATGAATAGGCAATTCTTGACATTGATGACGATTGGCAAATAAGGGCTCGCACAGTTTTCCATGTATCGACACTATCAGTTGTGACACGCACCAGGGATAGTAGGGACAAACACCAAGTCAAATCGCGTAAGATGTGATCTTTCAACATTTTTATTTTGACTTTTGAAATGTACAATCGTAATGTTTTATTTTGAATGATTTTTACGCTTATAACTTAAAACCTGCTGGTCTAATTTTAACGGTTCATACAAATTCGGAATTGTCTCTTTGCAAAAAAGTATAAAATTCAAAAAAATCGCGTAAAATGTGATATTTCAACACTTTTATTTTGAATGATTTTTTTCCATTTTGATTTACTATTTTCGAATGCACATTTGTAATAGTAGTTTTTTTTTGTAGTTTTTCTTTTTTTCATTTTTGAATTCTAATATGACATGAAGTCTTTTTGGGGAGTATAATTCGACAACTGACTGTTATATTACGTATTTATTGGGAAAGTGGGACCATACGAATAATATAATTTGATTAACTTTATTTAATTGGCTCGATTTCTTGAGAACTGAAATTGCAGGCGGGTTACATTGAAGTATAGTACCGAATTATGTGGTGGCGAAACGGAATAGATGATGTCGAAATAATTTAATTCTTCAAAATCGCTAAAAAAAATCAGGAAAAAAGAGTTTTCATTGCAAAAATCGAAAAAAAAGTCAGTGGAATCGAATTTCAAAATAATAGTAAATTGTATTGACAAACTCAGTAAGGAACTTTAAATATTTACTCTTAAAATCAGGGAACAAGTTGAAGATTTTTTTCTTTTTTTTAATTTATTTTTCTTTATATTGTCAATTTTATACAATGTATCATTTTTTCAATTTGACTTATCATATTTTGTTCAATCGCTTTTTTGTGAACAAAATATACAAAAGAAGGTTATTGTTGGTTAATACGTTTACAACTTAATAACGACTGGCCTGATTTTGACAATTCACATCATCGGGCTTCAGTTGGAAGATGCGAACAAATTCAAACAAACAGAAATGACCGACAAAGCTGTTTGGGGCTCGAAAAAGTGGACCTTCTTCTTTCATAATCCGTCCAATGACAACTCATAATGCGAAATGGGAAAGCAGTCAGTGAAATACCGAATAAAAAGAGGCCGTTCAATATATGGACTATACAAAAAAAAAAAAATACAAAATAAAATACCGAACCAAATTCTTCTGAAACCTTCAAGATACTTAAATCGCAGGTACCGTTATAAGGAGGACTATGAGCAATAGTTAGTTGAGTAAAAGCCAATCTGAGGTTTGGGAAATGCCAAATATAGCCCCCCGATTTCAATTATTTTTTCTTGCAATATTTTTCAAACTAATTTTGGCAAATTTTGATAATTTGAGTTTTTAGAAGGTATCCCCTGATTTCAGCTATTTCCGGGGTCTTGGCTAAACATGGCTAATATTATCAAAATATATACGAAGACGTTAACATGCTTAGACAATTTTCAGTCATAGGTTGTAGTAACCATCACCAACATAATATAAAAATTGAAACAATTCCGGTTTATAATGTCGCTAAAATAATCAAAATGTCAAATAAAGGAGAATGCCGTTATTCGGGGGCTATACGAAAACGTGGACTGACATGGCACATATTACAAACGTAACATATCTCCTGACAAAATGCACATGCGTCAAAAATGCTAGCAATCCATCTCAAGTCGTTCCAAAATAGCGTTATGACAGCAGACAGACGGACATCACCTAGAATTTTACGCTGATCCAGAATATATATACTTTGCAGGGTCTTACATGAGTATTTCGAGGAGTAACAAACGGAGTTACAAATTTAATATACTCCTCCACAGAATGATGGAGGGTATAAAAACTGAGCCGTTCTCTTTAATGGAAAAAGAGGATTACGTTTGTTAAAACACTTTAAATCGACCGGTATTTTCATTTTCATTTCCTTTACAGATGTCTGGTGATATAAGATCGAGCGACAGCGAAATCTCTGAAAGTTCGGAAAGCCAAAAATCGCTCAATAATGGTGACGTTAAAACTGTAGATAAAATACAAAAGAGAGCTCTAACCGAAACAGAATAACCAAATAAGCATAATTATTTCATCCGTTTGTATTTCTTTTGTATGTTATGTAGAAACTATGTATGTTATAGTATATTTAAAAAGGTTTGTAATGTCAATAAACCAGGTATAAGTACATTTATTTTGTACTATAATATTGGAATAATTAATGTTTATTTTATTGTTGCTTATAATTTAAAAATTGTAATAAGTTATCACTAATGAATACTTTTTAGAGAGTTGCTTAATGGAATGAATATAAAAATAGCCCAAAATACGAGGATTTATATTCATATTGCCAAAATACAACTATATATTTAAAAATAAAAGGTCGGGTGAATCTAATTAGGGTTTCTTTAAAATATAAGTACATTTTCTGCATTTGGCGCTTATTCCCGTTTGCATTGTGTCTCCTGATGGAAAGCAATCTGGAACTTCTTAATTCTACAAATTTGTTGACTACTGGTTCCATTGCGGCCTGAAGCTGTTAATGTGTTGTCAAACGTAAAATGGATATGTTGCACTTAGCAATCTTAATTTGAATAAATTCAATATGTATACCCTCCACCACGCGGAAACTACTTGCAAAATTTACAGCGTTACCTAAAATGCATAAATTTTTTTGTCCACAAAAATAATTGTTTTCAATTTTTAATTCAAGTTTATTAAATAAGTATGGAAAGGTAAGTATTACAGTTCACTAAGGAAAGTTTTCGGAGGTGAGTATTTCCATTAAATATACTTTAGTTCAGGTTTATTTACAAATGATGCAAAAGGTAAGTATTACAGTTCACAAAAGTGACTTTTCAGTTAAATATTTCTTTATATTGTCACTTATCTAAATATTTGTAACTAAGCACTTTTTTCAGGGTCACGACGGGAGATGCCGTTTAATAACAAAACTTCGAATGACTAAAGGTGTAAGTAAATAAGAAGCTTGAAGTCATGCTAAGCATATTTTGTGACATTTCTTAAAGGGATTAAAGAGCCGCTCTAAAATCCTGCCGTCGTTTTCCATTATAATTTTACATTAATTTGCTTAGCCTTGACTTCAAGCTTTTATATACTTGCACACTAACAATGATTTGAAACGCCACAGACAACCTGTTTTCACCTGTGACGTTTCCAATGCTTAAGAGAAATCGCAAAGAGAAATGACAAGTTCTAATGCTTGCATATATGTATGTTTGATAAATATATGCAGTGCGTACCGCTATTCTACAGTATGTGCTAAAAAAAATAGCACATACATTTTTGGTACAGTCATTTACATGCCTCCCCCTTCGTGAAATCTGTGAAAACAAATCATTTTTAATTAATAGACATATTTTAATGGGACCAGAAAATACATATCAGAGTTTTGTCTGGAATGCCTTTAAGTCACCACCTCCTGCAGGCGTACATCCTTCTTGGTGTATTGCTGAATAATGTATCTGCGCCCAATTCAAGATCGATTGGAATGTTGCTATGGGGGTCGGGGTCAGCGAGAGCTTGTTGATTGAAGTATGATGTTGGGTCTTCGAGAAGTGGGTCGGAGTAGGGTCTGCGTTGCAAGTCATCTGTGATGATGGCGTTTACCTTTAAAGCCCAAGCGCCATTTATTTCTCAAGACTCTTCATTATTTTAAAGGTTGCAAATCGTTTGCTTTGGTACATGAATGACCTAAGCCCCAGTCGTTGAAATGATGAATAGGCAATTCTTGACATTGATGACGATTGGCAAATAAGGGCTCGCACAGTTTTCCATGTATCGACACTATCAGTTGTGACACGCACCAGGGATAGTAGGGACAAACACCAAGTCCCAAACGAAAGGTGGTAAATCAATGGGTACTGGCTGTAGGTTGTTGTCTATTTGCGGTGCCCCATGTATTAATGTTTGGTGTCTGTAATCACACCTTCGACAGCCCGTCAAACAGGTGCAATCTGGGGCCAAATCATCGCATTCGTTATCGAGTTCTGTTCCGTATAGAGAAACATTTCGTTCGCTGTAAAATTTTGGATCACCGCATTCGATCGCAAATTATTTTGTCTACTACTTTTTTTACATTGCTGTAATAAGACATTTGAAGCGAAATATATATATATATATATATATATATATATATATATATATATATATATATATATATATATATATATATAAATATAAAAAAGTTGTGTTGGTTACTACGCTTATAACTTAAAACCTACCTGTGGTCTAATTTTAACGGTTCATACAAATTCGGAATTTTCTCTTTGCAATAAAGGATAATATTCCAAAAAATCGCGTAAAATGTGATATTTCAACATTTCTATTTTGACTTTTAAAATGTACAATCGTAATGTTTTATTTTGAATGATTTTTTTCCATTTTGATTTACTATTTTCGAATGTACATTTGTAGTGTTTATTTTTCTTTTTTTTTCATTTTTGAATTCTAATATGACATGAAGTCTTTTTGGGGAGTATAATTCGACAACTGACAAAACTGTTATATTATGTATTTATTGGGTAAGTGGACCATACGAATAATATAATTTGATTAACTTTATTTAATTGGCTCGATTTCTTGAGAACTGAAATTGCAAGCGGGTTACATTGAAGTATAGTACCGAATTATGTGGTGGCGAAACGGAATAGATGATGTCGAAATAATTTAATTCTTCAAAATCGCTAAAAAAAAAAATCAGGAAAAAAGAGTTTTCATTGCAAAAATCGAAAAAAAAGTCAGTGGAATCGAATTTCAAAATAATAGTAAATTGTATTGACAAACTCAGTAAGGAACTTTAAATATTTACTCTTAAAATCAGGGAACAAGTTGAAGAGATCACATCAGCGGGCTTCAGTTGGAAGATGCGAACAAATTCAAACAAACAGAAATGACCGACACAGCTGTTTGGGGCTCGAAAAAGTGGACCTTCTTCTTTCATAATCCGTCCAATGACAACTCATAATGCGCAATCCATGACAACTCAAAGCAATCAGTGAAATGCCGAATAAAAAGAGGCCGTTCAATATGTGGACTATACAAAAAAAAAAAAAAAAAAAGAAAAAAAATAAAAATAAAAAAATACAAAATAAAATACCGAACCAAATTCTTCTGAAACCTTCAAGATACTTAAATCGCAGGTACCGTTATAAGGGGGACTATGAGCAATAGTTAGTTGAGTAAAAGCCAATCTGAGGTTTGGGAAATGTCAAATATAGCCCCCCGATTTCAATTATTTTTCTTGCAATATTTTTCAAACTAATTTTGGCAAATTTTGATAATTTGAGTTTTTAGAAGGTATCCCCTGATTTCAGCTATTTCCGGGGTCTTGGCTAAACATGGCTAATATTATCAAAATATATACGAAGACGTTAACATGCTTAGACAATTTTCAGTCATAGGTTGTAGTAACCATCACCAACATAATATAAAAATTGAAACAATTCCGGTTTATAATGTCGCTAAAATCATCAAAATGTCAAATAAAGGAGAATGCCGTTATTCGGGGGCTATACGAAAACGTGGACTGACATGGCACATATTACAAACGTAACATATCTCCTGACAAAATGCACATGCGTCAAAAATGCTAGCAATCCATCTCAAGTCGTTCCAAAATAGCGTTATGACAGCAGACAGACGGACATCACCTAGAATTTTACGCTGATCCAGAATATATATACTTTGCAGGGTCTTACATGAGTATTTCGAGGAGTAACAAACGGAGTTACAAATTTAATATACTCCTCCACAGAATGATGGAGGGTATAAAAACTGAGCCGTTCTCTTTAATGGAAAAAGAGGATTACGTTTGTTAAAACACTTTAAATCGACCGGTATTTTCATTTTCATTTCCTTTACAGATGTCTGGTGATATAAGATCGAGCGACAGCGAAATCTCTGAAAGTTCGGAAAGCCAAAAATCGCTCAATAATGGTGACGTTAAAACTGTAGATAAAATACAAAAGAGAGCTCTAACCGAAACAGAATAACCAAATAAGCATAATTATTTCATCCGTTTGTATTTCTTTTGTATGTTATGTAGAAACTATGTATGTTATAGTATATTTAAAAAGGTTTGTAATGTCAATAAACCAGGTATAAGTACATTTATTTGTACTATAATATTGAAATAATAAATGTTTATTTTATTGTTGCTTATAATTTAAAAATTGTAGTAAGTTATCACTAATGAATACGTTTTAGAGAGTTGCTTAATGGAATGAATATAAAAATAGCCCAAAATACGAGGATTTATATTCATATTGCCAAAATACAACTATATATTTAAAAATAAAAGGTCGGGTGAATCTAATTAGGTTTTCTTTAAAATATAAGTACATTTTCTGCATTTGGCGCTTATTCCTATTTGCATTGTGTCTCCTGATGGAAAACAATCTGGAACTTCTTAATGCGCTGACTCATCTGGTCTACAAATTTGTTGACTACTGGTTCCATTGCGGCCTGAAGCTGTTAATGTGTTGTTAAACGTAAAATGGATATGTTGCACTTAGCAATCTTAATTTGAATAAATTCAATATGTATATTTAATATACCATGTATCTATTAAAATCTTAAATACCCTCCACCACACGGAAACTACTTGCAAAATTTACAGCGTTACCTAAAATTCGACGTTGCGCATAAATTTTTTTGTCCACAAAAATAATTGTTTTCAATTTTTAATTCAAGTTTTTTAAATAAGTATGGAAAGGTAACTATTACAGTTCACTAAGGAAAGTTTTCGGAGGTAAATATTTCCATTAAATATACTTTAGTTCAGGTTTATTTACAAATGATGCAAAAGGTAAGTATTACAGTTCACAAAAGTGACTTTTCAGTTAAATATTTCTTTATATTGTCACTTATCTAAATATTTGTAACTAAGCACTTTTTTCACGGTCACGACGGGAGATGCCGTTTAATAACAAAACTCCGAATGACTAAAGGTGTAAGTAAATAAGAAGCTTGAAGTCATGGCTAAGCATATTTTGTGACATTTCTTAAAGGGATTAAAGAGCCGCTCTAAAATCCTGCCGTCGTTTTCCATTATAATTTTACATTAATTTGCTTAGCCTTGACCTCAAGCTTTTATATACTTGCACACTAACAATGATTTGAAACGCCACAGACAACCTGTTTTCACCTGTGATGTTTTCAATGCTTAAGAGAAATCGCAAAGAGAAATGACAAGTTCTAATGCTTGCATATATGTATATACATTTTTAGTACAGTCATGTACATGCCTCCCCTTTCGTGAAATCTGTGAAAACAAATCATTTTTAATTAATAGGAATATTTTTAATGGGACCAGAAAATACATATCAGAGTTTTGTCTGGAATGCCTTTAAGTCACCACCTCCTGCAGGCGTACATCCTTCTTGTTGTATTGCCGAATAATGTATCTGCGCCCAATTCAAGATCGATTGGAATGTTGCTATGGGGGTCGGGGTCAGCGAGAGCTTGTTGATTGAAGTATGATGTTGGGTCTTCGAGAAGTGGGTCGGAGTAGGGTCTGCGTTGCAAGTCATCTGTGATGATGGCGTTTACCTTTAAAGCCCAAGCGCCATTTATTTCTCAAGACTCTTCATTATTTTAAAGGTTGCAAATCGTTTGCTTTGGTACATGAATGACCTAAGCCCCAGTCGTTGAAATGATGAGTAGGCAATTCTTGACATTGATGACGATTGGCAAATTAGGGCTCGCACAGTTTTCCATGTATCGACACTATCAGTTGTGACACGCACCAGGGATAGTAGGGACAAACACCAAGTCCCAAACGAAAGGTGGTAAATCAATGGGTACTGGCTGTAGGTTGTTGTCTATTTGCGGTGCCCCATGTATTAATATGTGGTGTCTGTAATCACACCTTCGACAGCCCGTCAAACTGGTGCAATCTGGGGCCAAATCACCGCATTCGTTATCGAGTTCTGTTCCGTATAGATAAACATTTCGTTCGCTGTAAAATTTTGGATCACCGCATTCGATCGCAAATTATTTTGTCTACTACTTTTTTTACATTGCTGTAATAAGAAATTTGAATCGAAAGAGTGTTTCAAAATCAGTTTTTGCGATCAAAATATGTTATTTCTGAGAAATTTATACTGTTTCTGTGTGTTTACATGTACATGTACAAATATATTATGAATGCATGATATTTCAACGCTTTTTTTTTGACTTTTGAAATGTACAATCGTAATGTTTTATTTTGAATGTTTTTTTTCCATTTTGATTTACTATTTTCGAATGTACTTTTGTAGTGTTTGTTTTTCTTTTTTTTTTTTTCATTTTTGAATTCTAATATGACATGAAGTCTTTTTGGGGAGTATAATTCGACAACTGACAAAACTGTTATATTATGTATTTATTGGGAAAGTGGGACCATACGAATAATATAATTTGATTAACTTTATTTAATTGGCTCGATTTCTTGAGAACTGAAATTGCAGGCGGGTTACATTGAAGTATAGTACCGAATTATGTGGTGGCGAAACGGAATAGATGATGTCGAAATAATTTAATTCTTCAAAATCGCTAAAAAAAAATCAGGAAAAAAGAGTTTTCATTGCAAAAATCGAAAAAAAAGTCAGTGGAATCGAATTTCAAAATAATAGTAAATTGTATTGACAAACTCAGTAAGGAACTTTAAATATTTACTCTTTAAATCAGGGAACAAGTTGAAGATTTTTTTCTTTTTTTTAATTTATTTTTCTTTATATTGTCAATTTTATACAATGTATCATTTTTTCAATTTGACTTATCATATTTTGTTCAATCGCTTTTTTGTGAACAAAATATACAAAAGAAGGTTATTGTTGGTTAATACGTTTACAACTTAATAACGACTGGCCTGATTTTGACAATTCACATCATCGGGCTTCAGTTGGAAGATGCGAACAAATTCAAACAAACAGAAATGACCGACACAGCTGTTTGGGGCTCGAAAAAGTGGACCTTCTTCTTTCATAATCCGTCCAATGACAACTCATAATACGAAATGGGAAAGCAGTCAGTGAAATACCGAATAAAAAGAGGCCGTTCAATACATGGACTATACAAAAAAAAAAAAAAAAAAATACAAAATAAAATACCGAACCAAATTCTTCTGAAACCTTCAAGATACTTAAATCGCAGGTACCGTTATAAGGGGGACTATGAGCAATAGTTAGTAATTGCATTGAGTAAAAGCCAATCTGAGGTTTGGGAAATGCCAAATATAGCCCCCCGATTTCAATTATTTTTTCTTGCAATATTTTTCAAACTAATTTTGGCAAATTTTGATAATTTGAGTTTTTAGAAGGTATCCCCTGATTTCAGCTATTTCCGGGGTCTTGGCTAAACATGGCTAATATTATCAAAATATATACGAAGACGTTAACATGCTTAGACAATTTTCAGTCATAGGTTGTAGTAACCATCACCAACACAATATAAAAATTGAAACAATTCCGGTTTATAATGTCGCTAAAATAATCAAAATGTCAAATAAAGGAGAATGCCTATACGCTATACGAAAACGTGGACTGACATGGCACATATTACAAACGTAACATATCTCCTGACAAAATGCACATGCGTCAAAAATGCTAGCAATCCATCTCAAGTCGTTCCAAAATAGCGTTATGACAGCAGACAGACGGACATCACCTAGAATTTTACGCTGATCCAGAATATATATACTTTGCAGGGTCTTACATGAGTATTTCGAGGAGTAACAAACGGAGTTACAAATTTAATATACTCCTCCACAGAATGATGGAGGGTATAAAAACTGAGCCGTTCTCTTTAATGGAAAAAGAGGATTACGTTTGTTAAAACACTTTAAATCGACCGGTATTTTCATTTTCATTTCCTTTACAGATGTCTGGTGATATAAGATCGAGCGACAGCGAAATCTCTGAAAGTTCGGAAAGCCAAAAATCGCTCAATAATGGTGACGTTAAAACTGTAGATAAAATACAAAAGAGAGCTCTAACCGAAACAGAATAACCAAATAAGCATAATTATTTCATCCGTTTGTATTTCTTTTGTATGTTATGTAGAAACTATGTATGTTATAGTATATTTAAAAAGGTTTGTAATGTCAATAAACCAAGTATAAGTACATTTATTTTGTACTATAATATTGAAATAATAAATGTTTATTTTATTGTTGCTTATAATTTAAAAATTGTAGTAAGTTATCACTAATGAATACGTTTTAGAGAGTTGCTTAATGGAATGAATATAAAAATAGCCCAAAATACGAGGATTTATATTCATATTGCCAAAATACAACTATATATTTAAAAATAAAAGGTCGGGTGAATCTAATTAGGTTTTCTTTAAAATATAAGTACATTTTCTGCATTTGGCGCTTACTCCAGTTTGCATTGTGTCTCCTGATGGAAAACAATCTGGAACTTCTTAATGCGCTGACTCATCTGGTCTACAAATTTGTTGACTACTGGTTCCATTGCGGCCTGAAGCTGTTAATGTGTTGTTAAACGTAAAATGGATATGTTGCACTTAGCAATCTTAATTTGAATAAATTCAATATGTATATTTTAATATACCATGTATCTATTAAAATCTTAAATACCCTCCACCACACGGAAACTACTTGCAAAATTTACAGCGTTACATAAAATTCGACGTTGCGCATAATTTTTTTTTTGTCCACAAAAATAATTGTTTTCAATTTTTAATTCATGTTTGTTAAATAAGTATGGAAAGGTAAGTATTACAGTTCACTAAGGAAAGTTTTCGGAGGTAAGTATTTCCATTAAATATACTTTAGTTCAGGTTTATTTACAAATGATGCAAAAGGTAAGTATTACAGTTCAAAAAAGTGACTTTTCAGATAAATATTTCTTTATATTGTCACTTATCTAAATATTTGTAATTTAGCACTTTTTTCACGGTCACGACGGGTGATGCCGTTTAATAACAAAACTTCGAATGACTAAAGGTGTAAGTAAATAAGAAGCTTGAAGTCATGGCTAAGCATATTTTGTGACATTTCATAAAGGGATTAAAGAGCCGCTCTAAAATCCTGCCGTCGTGTTCCATTATAATTTTACATTAATTTGCTTAGGCTTGACTTCAAGCTTTTTATATACTTGCACACTGACAATGATTTGAAACGCCACAGACAACCTGTTTTCGCCTGTGACGTTTCCAATGCTTAAGAGAAATCGCAAAGAGAAATGATAAGTTCTAATGCTTGCATATATGTATGTTTGATAAATATATGCAGTGCGTACCGCTATTCTACAGTATGTGCTAAAAAAAATAGCACATAAATTTTTGGTTAAAAATATAGCACAATTTTGAAAAATTGTTGGTACAGTGTGCATGTACATGCCTCCCCCTTCGTGAAATCTGTGAAAACAAATCATTTTTAATTAATAGGCATATTTTTAATGGCACCAGAAAATACATATCAGAGTTTTGTCTGGAATGCCTTTAAGTCACCACCTCCTGCAGGCGTACATCATTCTTGGTGTATTGCTGAATAATGTATCTGCGCCCAATTCAAGGTCGATTGGAATGTTGCTATGGGGGTCGGGGTCAGCGAGAGCTTGTTGATTGAAGTATGATGTTGGGTCTTCGAGAAGTGGGTCGGAGTAGGGTCTGCGTTGCAAGTCATCTGTGATGAGGGCGTTTACCTTTAAAGCATAAGCGCCGTTTATATGCCTCTTCATTATTTTAAAGATTGCAAATCGTTTGCTTTGGTACATGAATGACCTAAGCCCCAGTCGTTGAAATGCTGAATAGGCAATTCTTGACATTGATGACGATTGGCAAATTAGGGCTCGCACAGTTTTCCATGTATCGACACTATCAGTTGTGACACGCACCAGGGATAGTAGGGACAAACACCAAGTCCCAAACGAAAGGTGGTAAATCAATGGGTACTGGCTGTAGGTTGTTGTCTATTTGCGGTGCCCCATGTATTAATGTGTGGTGTCTGTAATCACACCTTCGACAGCCCGTCAAACAGGTGCAATCTGGGGCCAAATCACCGCATTCGTTATCGAGTTCTGTTCCGTATAGATAAACATTTCGTTCGCTGTAAAATTTTGGATCACCGCATTCGATCGCAAATTATTTTGTCTACTACTTTTTTACATTGCTGTAATAAGAAATTTGAAGCGAAAGAGTGTTTCAAAATCAGTTTTTGCGATCAAAATATGTTATTTCTGATAAATTCTATTGTGTCATATGGTTGGTATGGGGTTTGCTCGCGAAACCATGAAGACTTTTTGGGGAGTATAATTCGACAACTGACAAAACTGTTATATTATGTGTTTTTTACTATACCTGTGTGAAAATTCATGTAAATTTTTATGTTTTTTTTTTTTTTTTGAAATTCATGTAGTTTTTATGTATGGTTTTCTGTTTAAAAATTAATATCTTTTTGTAATCTGTGTAATGGTTTTTTTTTGGTTGAACGTTCTTCGTGTTGTATATTTGTTGAATAAATATTTTGATGATGTTTGTTGTGTGAAAATGTTCTGTAATTATGTTTGTTAATTTTAAACTTCACTTATTATTGAACTTTAATTTTCACTTGTCACTGGGGAGCACTTTTGAAATTTTCGCGGGCGCGATTTTAAGACGAACTGTGTTGATGCCTAATTTGCATCAGCTTAGCAACCAAATTTGCAAATCAATTTTTTGCTTATTTGCTTCCAGTCAGTTGGAAGTTACCGGTGACGGCGCATTTGTATTGGTGCAACATATATTTACAATTTTGCCGCAGTGGCCGTTAACTCCAACTGACAGTGGAGATCAAAAGTTTACGCATTCGTAAACATTTCTGGGCCCCCGAGTGACAAGTGTAAATCTTCAATTCCGCTTGCTGCATACAATTTTCGGCAGCCGGCATGTTTCGGATCGGTCCAGCGAACACATATCCCAGTTGTGTATTGAAAGCCCGTACATCCCCTAATCCAACCGCCCCACATCCACTTTTGCGAATCGCGTTGTACAGTGAGTCACAGTGAAAATGGTCCACCTGTGACAGAACACTTTAAACATTAAAAAGTCTTCGAAATCAATAAAAATATAAAACAAAAGAGGAGTAATTAGTTAGATTATGTTCTTGTAATAATAAATAGGAAAATAAACTTTAATAATTATACATTATTTTGGGCAACATTTAACATTCAGCAAAAAATGAAAAAAATGCATGTCACAGTGAAAATGGTCCACAGTGTAGATCAACGATAAATAACGGTTGTTTTTCATATTCTTGTTATGTTTTGTATTCTTTGCCTTTGCTTATACTTATGCATTGACACGAAATTAGTTTAGATCGATCTACTGGTTCTTTTCATTTCATTTTCACGATGGGTCGTCATACTACGGTCGAGCTTCGAAATTTAATTATTGACCACTATAAAAAAGGAAAAAGCCAAAGAGAAATCGCGGCTATCGTTAATAAACCTCGAACAACAGTTGCAAACATCATTAAACGGTTTAAAAATGAAGGGCGTGTTATAAATAAGCCAAAAATTAGCCCAAAAAAGCTTTTCAGCGAACGTCAGGAAAGGTGGATTGTCAACCAAATCAAGATCAATCCAAGATTGAGTGCACCGAAGCTACGCGATATGGTTGAGAAACATTTTAATATAAGCTGTAATGCCGAGACAGTGCGGAGAGTCCTTCGAAATAATGGTCTAAATGGCAGAATCGCACGTAAGAAGCCGTTTGTAAGTTCAAAGAACAAAAAAATTCGATTGCAGTTTGCTCACAGCTATGCTGGGAAAGATTTTTCATTCTGGAAAAACGTTTTATTTACGGATGAGAGCAAATTTAACTTATTTGGGTCTGATGGCAGAGTTAACGTTTGGAGAAAACCCAATCAGGAGATGAATCCGAAGCATTTGCGTCCGACGGTTAAACACGGTGGGGGTCATGTGATGGTTTGGGGTGCTTGTTCCGCCGGTGGTGTTGGTAAATTGCACTTTGTTGAAGGAAATATGGACAAAATACAATATTTAAACATTTTGAAAGCCAACCTTAAACAAAGTGCTGAAAAACTCGGCATAGAAGACTCCTTTCATTTTTATCAGGACAATGATCCAAAACATACAGCTCTTATTGTAAAAGAATGGCTGTTGTATAATTGTCCCAGAGTAATCAAAACTCCCCCCCCAGTCACCAGATTTGAATATAATTGAAAATTTGTGGCAGAAACTGGAAACAGAAATTCGAAAACACGATATTTCAAGCAAAAATGACTTAAAAATGGTTCTTTTGGAGGAGTGGGAAAAAATAAGTCCAGAATATACCAAAACCCTAGTGGAATCTATTCCCAATCGCCTTAAATCAGTTATTCGTCAAAAAGGATACCCAACAAAATATTAAAAATTAGTTTTATTACTCTTTATTTAGTTTAAGTTTAAGTGGACCATTTTCACTGTGACATGAATTTTTTTTCTTTTTTTGTAAATGTAAAAATTTTCGCCAAATTATGTGGAATTAATAAACTTTAATTTCATATTCATTTCTTAAAGAATATGAACTAATTATTTACGCCTCTTTTGTTTAATATTTTGATTTATTTCGAAGGCTTTTTATTGTTTAAAGTGATTTGTGTGAGGTGGACCATTTTCACTGTGACTCACTGTATGTGTCCGCCCTAATTCCACATCTATAGGCGTGTTCCCCCTAGGATCTGGGTCGGCGATGGCGTAATTAGTGAAGCCCCGGGTGGGGTCTTCCAACAGAGCCTCCGAATAAAGTCGCCTGTGGGGTTTGTCGCTCACTACCGCATTTACTTGCAAAGACCAGCTGCTGCTAATTCTTCTGGGTCGTATAGTGAATGTGGTTATGCGTTGCGCCTTATATATGCGGTGCTGCAGACCAAACCGTCTATATGCCGCATATGAAATGGTGGTCATAGTTGCCGACTGGCTCATCAGCGCCCGCACCATCACGAAGCCTTCCATCCCTTCGGCCATTGACCTGATCATTACGGTGGGCACCAATACCAAATCCCATGCAAAGGCTGGTGCCTTTTTTAGCTTCCATATTCAGAGGCACCTCATCCAGTTGTGATGCCCTGTGCCTGCTGTCGCAACGTCTGCAGCCATCCAAACTGGGGCAATCGGGGGCAAGATGGCTCCTTGCCAGACAGTTCCGACAATAACCACGTCTTTCCACCGTCTCATACCTTTGAAACGGGGTCTGTCGCCGGAACACCGGACACGAGTAAAGGCTGTGGTCCTGTTGGCATAGTCCACAGGAGTACTGCCAGTTGCTGGGTCTCTCGTTTAAAAGGCGTCTGTTGGGCCTTGCCTCACGTCTGCTCCTCGGTGGCTGGTTGGGACTGCGGGCTGTTCGATTGTGTTGTGGGGTTGGGCGGCTGGGGCTCCGGGCTGAGTTACTGGGGCTGCGGCTCCGGTCTTCCATGCGCCAGTCCTGATTCGGTAGATAAGCAGCCATATCTGTAAAAAACAAGAAGCGAGTACTATGTTCTTTTAGGAGGAAATATCCGGCTAGTCAGTCGGAGAATAGTTTAACAACTTTGGTAATGGGTCTGCTTATATTGCCACCAGAAGTCCGTATATCCACTACCCGAGTATTTTGATCCGTGCCCTGATAAGTTTTTTGAACGCGATCCAACTTCCACTCGTTTGGAGCGAGTCTGTCATCCTTAATCACTACTAAATCTCCCTCTTTAACATTGTCTTTTTGGTATTTCCATTTGGTTCTTCGATGGAGTTCATGCAAATATTCTAACTTCCATCTGTTACAAAAATATTGTGAAATCACTCTGAGTCGTTTCCACCTATTTACTAAATTTACGTCTGTGTCTGAAACATCGGGCTCCGCTGGAGCAAGCATTGATGTCCCTATAAGAAAATGACCAGGAGTCAAGGGTGACAAATCATTAGGGTCGTCGCTAGATGGACTTAATGGTCGCGAATTGAGACAAGCTTCTATTCGGGCTAAAATTGTTGTAAATTCCTCAAACGTAAAGTTCATTTTGGTATACTTTTCTTTAAATGAAATTTAAATGACTTAACTCCTGCTTCCCATAAGCCACCCATGTGCGGCGCAAGAAATGCATGAGTTGAAAGGTCGCTTGTAGGCTCTAAATGTATTGCCTTGGTCGCAAAGCATACAAAAAGATACACATAACCTTTTGTGATAAAACAAGCTCTTCCAGAATAACTTTTGATGTTGGAGGGTCCCGCAAAATCGACACCAGTATTTGTGAAGGGTCTGGACAGAAAAGTTCGTTCGGGTGGAAGTGATGCCATTATTTGTTCCTGCGTCCATTTTTTATGTATAATGCATATTTTACAGTGAAGAAGAGTTTTCTTGACCAGCGACTTTAATCCAAATATCCAGAAATTGGACCTTATTATTCGAGTCATCAACTGATTTCCGCCATGCAGAGTGAGTTTATGAAAAAAGTTCACCAACAACTGGCTACAGATTGCTCCATGAGGCAAAATTATAGGATGACGTTCATTGTATGTTAAGGCAGTAGATTGTACCAAACTTCCATTGGCTCTCACGATGCCTTTCGAATCTAAACATGGATTTAAGGTCAAAAGTGGACTTGTTGATGAAATTCGAGTCTTTTTCTTCAATGCTTCATATTCGTTCATGTAGAAGAACCTTTGAGTCTGTATTATGCTTGCTCGTTTTCCATCTTGAATTTCGGCAGCTGTAAGCTCGTTTGACGTCAGCCTAAGTTGTCTGTTTGATCCAGTGTTTTTCCTGAACCTCAAAGCATATGCGTATGAACGATAAACTTTGGCTAACGATGAGAAATTCTTAAGGGGGTCATCTTTTTCCTCAAATGGCGTAAGAGTTTTGGCTGTTTTTTGCCTCTAAATTAGTATCCAGAGTTGTAGATTATGCAATTCGAGAGGTGAACATCCTCGGCTGGCTATATCAGCTGGATTGTTTTCAGAGTCAATGTGCCTCCAGTTCTCTTGACCCACGCCCGCAGAAATCTCCGAAACTCGGTTTCCCACAAATGTGCTCCAATGACAAGGTGGCTTTTTTAACCAAGCCAACACAATCGTGGAATCTGTCCAAAATTGGGTCGTATAGTGAGAAATTTGTATATTATTCGTTATCGATACTCCCAGTTTGGACAACAGAACTGCGCCACATAATTCGAGTCAAGGAATAAAGAGTTTTTTGATCGGAGCTACCCGCGTCTTTGCAGCTAACAAGAATGTATGTGCGCTTTTGTCAGCATTTTCGACTCGAATGTATATTGCTGCTCCATATGCGTTTTCTGAGGCATCACAAAAGCCATGAATTTCCACCGTACTGCCTAAGGTGTATTGAATCCCTCTTGGTACTTTAAGTTTTTCTATATTTTGGCTATTTTCACGAAATTATTCCAGTTTATTTGGGTCAAAGGCTTCAACGTTTCATCCCAATCAATTTTGTCCAGCCAGATTTGCTGCATTATAAGTTTTGCTACAATTACCACTGGCGCCAGCCATCCACAAGGGTCAAACAATTTGGCTATTGTTGATAGGACTCCTCTTTTTGTATGTCTTTCTTGATTTTCCATTTATGGTGGCGTAAAAGAGAAAAAATCACCGGAAATATTCCATCGAATCCCCAATGTTTTTGTGGAGGCATCCTCAGAAATATCTAACCAATTCAGTGGCAGTAAATTTTCTTTCGGAATATCTTTGATTACATTGTGTTCATTTGAGGCCCATTTCATTAGAGTAAATCCAGCTGAGTCCAAAGCAGCTACTAATTCCTTTCTGGCCATGATTGACTCCTCCAATGTATGGCCCCCGGCCAGTACATCTTCAACGTATAAATTATTCAATATTATATCCGCTGCTCTAGGATGCGAATCTTTAACATCTTCTGCTAACTTAATGAGAGTTCTCAAAGGTCACTGTTAGTAATTCGTAATCCTCTACTGGTTCTGCTGGTGATTTTCTGAATAACATCCTTTGATATTTTGTTTTGCCGATACATCAGCGTTAAATGCGTATTTGAAAAATCTCCATTTCAAAATTTGTAGTACCAAGTCCTGTTGTAATATGGGTCCAGGAAATAGTATGTCGTTAAGACTTGTTTTATTCGATGAAGGGTATGAAGCGTTGAATACGACTCTTAACTTTGTTGTAATACGATCTGGTTTTATAACTGCGTGATGTGGCAGATAATAATTGGGCATATTGTTAATTTCATTTGGGTTAATTTTCCTCATATGGCCAAGTTCGAGATACTCGAGTATCGAATTGTCGTACTGTTCTTTGATATCTGGTGTTTTCATAAGTTTCCTCTCCAATCGATAGAATTGAGCTAAAGCAATGTTCCTAGAAATCCCCAATTCCTCGCATTTTTTTAAATGGGAGAGTCACAACATATCTTCCATCCTTGTCCCGTATTGTTGTGTCAATGAAATTCGATTCGCAATATTGGTCTTCTTCTGACCGTAAAACTTTTTTAGGGGTCTCTTCCACCTCCCAAAAACGTGTAAGTATTTTCTCAATGGATGTTGTGTTTAACAATGAAATTTGTTTTCATTGGATAGCATTTCCAGGAATGGGTCCTCCTCCAATCCTTCCAAATTTTGTACTTTGAGTTAAAATTGATCCATAAGTTTTCATTTGAATCCCAAGCGTAAATATCAAAGGTCCTATGTCCATACCGATGAGTAAATCAATTGGTCGACTAATGTAGAATTTCGGATCAGCAAGTTCCAATGATGTTAAATCTCTAAGTTGTGATTTGTGTAAGTTTTGTGGTGGTAGATTTGATGGTAAATTCTTTAAAACTGGAGCCCAAACTTCCAGTTTAAAGCTAGGGTCGAATTTGGATCGTAAGGTAAACGACAAGACTTCGTTGATGTCTCTGCAACGAATTGACTTGACCAGTAACATGAACTAAGCCTTTCTTTGTTGGCAACTTCAGAAGATTTTTAAGTTTTTCCAAAATAAATTTTGATTGTGATCCAGAGTCTATGAGCGCTCTGGCATCATAAAGTTGTCCTCTGGTTTCTATCTGCACCATGGCTGTAAAGAGTAGTGTACCTCCAGATTGTTGCTGACTAATCTGCTTATCTTGAAGGGTCAAAGTTGTAACTGTAGCTGGTTCTAGTTTGGGTGTGGACTGTATTTGTGTTGTTTGAGCGGCGGCACTCGTTCTAGGTTGTGTCTTCACTCGAGCTAGGTATGTATTTGTAGATTGGGTTTCCGTTCCCTTATGTAACAAAGTACGATGTCTCATTGTGCAAGTTCGACATCCAAATCGACTTTTACAATCTTTTACACCATGGTGCGCTGACAAGCAGTTGTAGCATAAATGAGATGTTTTCACAAATATGAATTCTATCATTTACTTTTTTTCATAAAAACTCCGTGCAATCTCTGACAAAGTGATTAGCCTTGCACACTTGGCATATCTGGGCATTTTGTGTATTATTGTTTGTACGGTTCTGTGATTGATGCTGATTAGAATTTGGCCTTCTTCCCAAATTATTCGTACTCTTTGTGACATTTGTTTGAAATGTATTCGAAAATCTAAGTTTGTTGTAAGTGGGTTGTTTCGGCTGAGAAAATTTCGAAGTCGAAGGCTTTATATTTCCAACGGATTCCAATGTTTTGAATTTTTCGTTAGAAATGTGTCGAATTGTTCCCATTCTGGGTGTATTTTACAGTTGCTTAGTGATTTCTCTAATTCCTCCAAAAAATTTCTTGGTAATTTTGAAGAGCAAATGTATATTAAAAGAGGATCCCATCCTTTGACATCGACTTCTAGCAATTCCAAGGTCTGTATACAGCTGTTGACAGTTCGTTGTAATTTTTGTATCGAATGACTTGAATCGGCCGAAACTCCAGGTAGATTAAAAATTGTTTTTATCTCCTCATTTACTTGCATCCGTTTATTTTCATACCTATCAGTAAGATTTTTCCATGCAAGTTCAAATCCATCATTAGTCAATGGTACGTGAATAATACTTTCCTTTGCTTCCCCAGTGGTTTTTTTTTTCAAGTGAAATAGTTTTTCTACGTTGCTTAGCTTTGATCCTTTCATATAAATTGCCGTAAATAAGTCTCTAAATGTGGGCCATTCTCGATATCCTCCTTTAAAGGTGTCCGTATCGCGTGGTGGTAAGCGAGATACGGAAGCAAAATCCATATCCTTTCCCTGCTGTGTCGTTAATGACTCTCGTTTTGTTTTTTCCAACATCTGTTTTTTTCGAACATTCTGTAATTGAATGTTGACGGCACTTAAAGCCTTTTTATATGTATCCATCGCCTCCATGTAATTTTTCCTTAACTTGTTTTTATCAATAACCTTTTCTCCTTCCTTTGCTTCATGCTCTCTGAAATCGATATAAACTCTCCTTACTTGACTCCAATTTGAATTCAATTCCAAACGTGTAGTTTCCAAAGTGTCCACAGTATCCTCTAGGTTGGTAATTGAAAAAATCGAAATAAAATCCAACAAGTCGTTGACGCTGTTAGCGAATTTGTCGCATAGTGGTTTGTCCATCTTCTAAGTTGTGCGAGAAACCTTTCAAAAATTTGGTTTATTGTCCAAAATCCAAAAGAAGCCCAATGAGAAGGACTGACTCTGTTTAGAAATTCAACTTTTCTTCAACTTTTTGTGGTTCAAAAGCGAGAAAGTCCCTTTCTTTTGCAACGAATTACCTATTGGGTCAATATTTCAAAAACCTACCGAGAAAATTTGAAAAAAATTAACTTTCTGTGAACGCTTCGATGGTTATACAGTTTTTCAATCCAAAATCTGGAGAACTGTTTTTCCAAAATTCGTCCTTAAACGTATTCGAATATAGTTGGATGAGCGAAAGGTCAACTGAAAGAAGGTTTATCCGATTACAAAAGAAAAAAAAATATTCCGCTTCAAGAAAAACGAATGAAAGAACAAAAAATTAAAAAAAGATCTATGAAACCTTCAATCGA
This sequence comes from Musca domestica, assembly GCF_030504385.1. Classification (NCBI taxonomy): domain Eukaryota; kingdom Metazoa; phylum Arthropoda; class Insecta; order Diptera; family Muscidae; genus Musca; species Musca domestica. The sequence continues at coordinate 383,101 of NW_026712172.1, read as the reverse complement.
TGAACACATGTACCCACAACTTAAAAAAAAATCAGTGAAATTGTATTAAAAAAAGAGTCAGAAAATTGTAGAGTAATTATTGGACAGCTCCGTCTATCCACCAAATTAAAAAATGCTTGCTGGGTTGTCGTAAAATTCCGAAAAATGCAAATTAGGAAGCGTTTATGGCTTGCCCAATTTAAACTTTTCTCCAAAAGTAAGTTTCTTTAAAGTAGTGTCTGAATATTTCTCTAAAGCGACAAATATTCTAAGTGCGCTACGATGTTATTCAGCAACAAAATAAAAAATTTCGGTGCACAAAAATAATTTTGGGTCAAAACCCCAGATATTGTTTTCAAAAAGTTCTCAAAATGTGAACAATTCCGAAAATATTCCAAAAAATTAAAAATTTCTGGGTCAAAAACAGCTTTTTTATACAAAAGAATTACAAGGTTGCACAATTCCCAAAATTATTGCAAAAAAATTAGAATATTTTAGATTAAAGCAAGATAAAACAAAAAAAGCTGAAAAATTAATTAAATTAATTAAAAAATATATGAAGATAATATTGTTGATTAAATTCCGTCTGTCCACCAGACGCTAATAAGAAAATGTTTCAAAAATGTTGATTTTGTCTGTCCATCAGACTTCAACAATTGCGTAGAAAACTTTAATAAATCACAGAGGTTAGGATTAATTCGCTATGTATTTGCTTTTAAATATGGCGCTATGTAGTTGACGGCGTTATGTTTTTCCAATATGTATATGTATAATTTGAGATATAAAGTTTATGTATTCGTAGTGACGCCAACTTTCCAAAAAATTTCCATATAGAAAACTGTATGTACAAATATGGCGAAGTTAAATGCCTGAACTCCACGTTCAGCTAATTTCCACAAAAAAAATGGCGTTTATATATTCGTAATGACGCCAACTTTCCAAAAAAATTCCACTTTTTTATATAGTAACCGCAACTTATTTTGTGTGAGTCTTTTGTATTAATGTCCGTCCGTCCAAAAGATCACCGATGTAATTTTTTGCCAATTTTTAGGTTAATATTCCCGAAAATTGCGCAAAAAATGTCAATGGGGCAAGTAGCAGATTCCAAAAAGGTGTCAAAGAAATTTGCATATATGGCTCAGAAGAAATATTAATGATCTGTCAGAACCAAAAATGCTTTTTGTGTCTTTAAAAATGCAAAAACTCTCCACAAGTACTCACTTTGACGAATTTCTGGGTCTCTTCTTGGCATTTCTGGGTTTATCTCCTCGAATATGCTGGGTCTCCTTTTTGTAAAAATGGGTCTCCTTTTTGTAAAAATGTTTTTTTTAAATGTTTTTTTTAAATTTTTAAATTTTTTTTTAAATTTTTGTGGTCATTTTTTGTATTTTGTAGTTTTGTACCACTTTGCACCGTTCACTGTTTGTACGTATATGTGTTCCTTCTGTAAAAAATGATAATTTATATATATATATATATATATATATATATATATATATATATATATATATATATATATATATATATATATTTGCTTTTATATATATATTTATATATATATATATATATATATATATATATATATATATATATATATATATATATATATATATATATATATATATATTTTTTTTTTTTTTGATTTTAAATATTTTTTTTTTATTTTTCGCACTGTGTTCCACTGTGCAAAGTACGTTTTTGCACGACAATTCGTTGTGTTGGGTCATTTTTAGCAATGACACGAATTTTCCATTTTTTTTTTCTTTTTTTGCACCACTGTTCTTTTTTTGTATTTTGTACCACTGTTCAACTTTTTAACCACTGTTTAACTTTCTTAATAACCTATTTTTTTCTTTTTATTCTGTAATGAAAACATTTTTTTGTTACACTGTTAATGAACCCTTTGGTTCATTATTCTCTTTTGTTCCGCTTTGTATTTATTTGCTCAATTTTTTTTTTCACTAAACGGTTCCTTTTATTTCTATTTTCTTTCTTTCTTTCTTTCGATTTTGTACTTCTGTTACATATGTAACATATGTACTCACGGTTCTTTGTTGTAAATCTTTTTAACTTCTTCTTTTTTATATGTTCAATGAACTTTTTGTTTGTCACGCACTAATGTATGTACAAGTATTTTTTTTTCGTTTTCAGTTATTTAAAAAACTGCGTTGAAGGATCAAATGTATACCTGTGGGATGCCATTTTTTAGACATTTATTTAATATTTTCAATTCAAAATAAGCACATTCTTTATTCAAGTGATTTGGATGGTTTTGGTTTTTGTGTGGCAATTTTAAATTATGTTTGTGTTGTTATTTAAATATAATAATGAGTGTTATTTTTGTGTGAAAATTCATGTAAATTTTTATGTTTTTTTTTTTGAAATTCATGTAGTTTTTATGTATGGTTTTCTGTGTAAATATTAATATCTTTTTGTAATCTGTGTAATGATTTTCTTTTTTGGTTGAACGTTCTTCGTGTTGTATATTTGTTGAATAAATATTTTGATGATGTTTATTGTGTGAACATTTTCACACATTATGTTTGTTAATTTAAAACTTCACTTATTATTGAACTTTAATTTTTACTTGTCACTGCAAATCATACGAATAATATCATTTGATTAACTTTATTTAATTGGCTCGATTTCTTGAGAACTGAAATTGCAGGTGGGTTACATTGAAGTATAGTACCGAGTTATGTGGTGGCGAAACGGAATAGATGATGTCGAAATAATTTAATTCTTCAAAATCGCTAACAAAAAAAAAAAATCACGAAAACAGAGTTTTTATTGAAAAAATCGAAAAAAAAAGTCAGTGGAATCGAATTTCAAAATAATAGTACATTGTATTGACAAACTCAGTAAGGAACTTTAAATATTTACCCTTAAAATCAGGGAACAAGTTGAAGATTTTATTTTCTTTTTTTAATTTCTTTTTTTTATATTGTCAATTTTATACAATGTACCATTTTTTCAATTTGACTTATCATATTTTGTTCAATCGCTTTTTTGTGAACATAATATACAAAAGAAGGTTATTGTTAGTTACTACGTTTACAACTTAATAAAGACTGGCCTGATTTTGAAAATTCACATCATCGGGCTTCAGATGGAAGATGCGAACAAATTCAAACAAACAAAAACGACCGACACAGCTGTTTGGGGCTCGAAAAAGTGGACCTTCTTCTTTCATAATCCGTCCAATGACAACTCATAAAATTCATAAAAACACTTATATATCCTTTTGTAAAGAGACAAGCGCGACCAGTAAAGTTTTTAATATTAAAAGGGGGAAGGGTCATGTAAGGGAGGTTATTTCAGGCGGATTATGTTTTCTATAAAGTGTGCATACTTTGCAATTTTTAGTAGTTTTTTTTTAACTTAGACTTATAACATGAATTTCCAATATTTAGAACGTAAATTTCGAGTCATGAGTTGATTTCCTCCGTGCAATGTTATTTTATGTGAAAATCAGGGCTAGGCAGAGAAATTCAAAATTATTTTGTGATTGTATGTGTAATATTTCAAGTGTTTCATTGCCTCTCTCTACACAGTGGGAAATATTTTGTTAGTTTTTTTTTTTTAATTTTTATATTTGTTTTCATAATCGTTGAGGCGTGAATTTTCTAAATAATATTTTTGAAGAGCCTTCGAGACGTGGAGAGTCTTCTAAAATTTTTGTTCGTAGAAATTCATATTTAAGGGAAAATTATAAATAAGTGGCCCGAAAGGATACCTTTCCCATTCACTATCGAAATCTTTGTCACACCTTTTTCTGAAATCAAAGTTATAATTATGTTCTTTGCCCACGTTTTTCGATAATTTCTGATGTTCTGTTGCCTACAAACATTTTCCAATGACACGGAGGCTGTTTAGCTCAGAGGGGCTCCGCCGATGGGAGTAAAACGCCGAATGCGTCGAGCAGTGGACCGTAGGGGGAAAATATAAAAAGAAATAAAACAAGAGTTTTTCTTAATATATACCACTATTTATTCTCAGTTTGGTGGTTGGTAACAATTTTACATGTGGCAACAATATGCCTTTCTATGCACAACGATATGTGCTGCAAACGATATTGCCGGTGTTGTCTGTCCGAATGACAGCGAAATACTCCTTGATGTCTAAAGGAGGCGGCAAACAAGTGAGCACAAGGTTGCAATAAACCGTAGCGCGTACATTTTAACGAATAATTAAGGACCAAACCAGGGATCAATAAAAAGCAATATTTAATACAATTCTAAATTAAACATGCCGACCCCCTTGAAACATCAAAGCATGTTTCAACACAATTAAATCTTAATCTAAATTAGTTCCAACAGTAGGTACGGGTTGTATAGTGCAGTGTGAGCTTTTTTTCTAACAAAATGTAGGGAATGGAAACGCAAATGAATCGGCAGTAACAGATTCGGGATCCATCTCCGCTACAACGATAATATGAAGCTGCAGATGAATCTGCAGTAACAGATTCGGACTTCAAACAAGCTATATTTATACACGAAATGTAATACTTTGAAGCCGCAGATGAACCTGCAGTTACAGATTCGGACTTCAATCGAGCTATGTGTTTCTCGAAACGATATTCGAGAGGGGTTCCAATTGAGACCCTGTGCCAATGCTGGTATATAAACCGCCAGCTGTCGTGAGACCGATTTTACGCGAAGGTCGCATTACAACATTGCTTACAAATTTACGTTTTGTTGACTGATTACCTTCCGATAAATTCATTTTTATAAACTTAATAAGGTTCTTTTTGGACATTTTGTACAGCGATTTCGAACGACCAAAATTAGATTTAGGATTTTCGACTCCAACCGATGTGGAGGATGTACATTTTGAGGGACGAAAAACTGGGGCTGCAGCTGACAACAACGATTTTGACGAGCTTGCCTGAGCTTTTGGAGTCATAACCGGAAGCGAACTATTCGGTTTTAATGACTCGCGATGTAGTAACGTGTGATGACGTTGACCACATTTCCAACAACTATTTTTACTAGTACAATTTACTAGTTTATGTCCCTTTACCAAACAATTTATACAATGTTCGTGGCGCTTGACGAATGCAAACCTTTTTGCGGGAGATAATTCCTTAAATTTTGAGCACAAATGAAGGCGATGGGTATTCTTATGACAAAGACTACACGATTTTCCAATAGAAGGGGCAGACGAACATTTAGATTTGGACTTTCTAGCGGTGTCAAGCGAATTTGAATCCTGTAAAGGAATGGATTTCTCTCTATAACCTTCCAAACACACGAGCGTGTTAATCCTTTCTGAAAGAAAGGTGTCTAAATCTTTCCACGAAGAAAGAGCCGATTTGTTTTTGATACCTTGTTCCCACAGCAGTGTCGTTTCTTCCGGTAAGCGTTGCAGGCAAAGAAAGACAAGTATCGGATCCCATTGATCCGTGGGAACGTTATAAGTCGACATGGAGGAGATACAACGATTAATTCCAACTCTAATCTCTTTAAGACCCGCTGCAGTTTCTTTTGCAAGAATCGGAAGATTATGCAACAACTTTAGTTTATGATGAACCAATATTCGAATATTGTTGTATTCATCATTTAATGCTTTCCATGCGAAAGCAAAACCACGATTTGTTAGAGGAAACTGCGAAACGATTTCCCGAGCTTCTCCAGAAGTTTTATTAAGCAAATAAAACATGCGTTCGACATCACTCAACCTGGTATTATTTATATATACGGCACTAAACAAATCCCGAAAGAAAGGCCAAGAAGAAAAATCTCCCTCAAAAATATCAATATCAATTGGGGGCAATGCCATATTGTGAGCGATATCACAACCAGAAGAAATATTTGCGGTCATATTTTCCTGCGATTCAGGAACCAAAAGAGATTGAGCCGATTGCTCTTGATTTTTATCCGCGTTTTTAATCAAATTTTTTAATACACAACGAGTTTTTATAATTTTTCTATTAATTGTGGCCATAGTGCTCGAATAAATGTTTAAAGAGGCGTTGTGTTTATTTTCTGCCAAATGCAGATGTTCTTTTGTTACATTTTCCGAATTTTCTAAAAGGCGCAACGATTTATTTACCGATTGCCATAGTTTTTCTATCTTGCTCTTCCTTTCCTCTAAAAAACTAATATCTATACCATCATCTTCTACTGCACCGATTTGTGCACCAAATTCTATCAGAGCGTCTGAGTCTCTTATGAAATTTTGCAGAGGAGCGAAGGCCATAACTATAGCAAGAAACACAGAACCAATTTGGGGAAAAATAGAAAAATAAATAAAATAACAATTTTATTTATATTTATTTAATTAGTCAAAATGACCGTCTATAGGGTGTATAAGCTTATTAAAAGATAAACACAACGATCAAAAGTCTAATACACAATAGTATTAAAATTATTATTACTTCAATAATAACAATAATTTTACACCCAATACCAACTAATTTAACAAACCAAAGTGGCCGACCAACGTAGTGTAGCTACTCAACCTAAACGGACACGACAGAAAGAGGAATGAACAAAAATATTCTTCCTTCGTTTGTTATGTTCGATCACTGATCTAACAAAGCACAAACAACAAGTGCTGATCAGAGAACGACGACAAAGCAAGCAAGCAGCGATGTTGGTGGATGATCAAACAGTGTTGTTGTTGTTTGCGACAAACAAAACAGAAAATGAATTTGACTGTTGTTACAACGAGAAAAAGAGAATAAATGTAACAACAACAATTTGCAATATTAGAGCGGACAGGCCAAACAAAAAGAATAATATTGCAATCTTTGCTTTATGTAGTAAAGCACGCCAAACTAAGAACTAGCAACGACAAAAAGAAAATTAGCGAACGATTTTTGCAACAGTTTTATTTTTGAGTTTTGTTTTGATTTTGATGCTGCCGAATACAAGCATCCAAATTAGAAGCCGACGATTGGCGGGAAACAAAACAAAAGGGAAAGAGGTGACGTTGTAAAACGACCTTTGTACCCAAACAAAACCGATTGTTTTGTTGGTGTCGCGGTAATTTAATAACGCGAGCTCACTTAAAAACAACACTGCACTATACGTACCTTGTAATGCAGGAGTAATGGACTGTATATTTATGGAGGATCCAAGTATCCATACGCAAGCGATGATCCAAATCCGGCTCGAAGGACCAATGTTTAGCTCAGAGGGGCTCCGCCGATGGGAGTGAAACGCCGAATGCGTCGAGCAGTGGACCGTAGGGGGAAAATATAAAAAGAAATAAAACAAGAGTTTTTCTTAATATATACCACTATTTATTCTCAGTTTGGTGGTTGGTAACAATTTTACCTGTGGCAACAATATGCCTTTCTATGCACAACGATATGTGCTGCAAACGATATTGCCGGTGTTGTCTGTCCGAATGACAGCGAAATACTCCTTGATGTCTAAAGGAGGCGGCAAACAAGTGACAAATTAATTACTCGTTAAAATGTCAAAGGCGCTAGCACAAGGTTGCAATAAACCGTAGCGCGTACATTTTAACGAATAATTAAGGACCAAACCAGGGATCAATAAAAAGCAATATTTAATACAATTCTAAATTAAACAGAGGCCTTTTGAGCCAGTTTAAAACAATTGTTGAGTCTGTCCAAAAATGAGTAGCAATATTTGAAGTCTGAAGGTTGGTAATTATTCCCGCACAGTTCAAGTCGTGGTAACGAGACCTTTTTTATAGTTGTGATCCTTGTTTTGGAAGCTAAAAGAAATATGTCAATGCTGTTGTGATTCTTCACCCGAATATACAAAGCTGTGCCGTTCTGAGGCGCAACAGAATCCATGAATTTAAGCAACGACAACGATAATTTTTGGTGCTAATCAGCCACAGGGATCGAATAATTTGGCTATGGTGGACAGTACTTCTTTTTTTGTTGAGTTAGGTTTATTTTCAATAGATGGCGATTTAAAAGAGAAACAATCTTCTGAGATATTCCATCTAATCCCCAGAGTTTTAGTGGAAGCATTCTAAGATATATCTGGAAAATTTAGGGGTAAAAGATGGTCTTAATGTAAATATTTAATGATTTTGAGCTCATAAGTTCTCGCTTCTTTTATTGAGTGACCTCCCGCTCTGGGTATGTACCTTTGACGTCTTTTGCTAATTGCATTAGAGTACGAAGCTCTAGAAAGGGTGCGCAGTTCACGCCGAAAGTACTGTTAAAAGTTCATAATCCTCGGCAGTGTCAGTAAGAGATCATCTAAATTGAATTCTTTGAAATCGTGTTAGACCTTTATCCAATATAATCTGTCGGTATATTTATTTGAAGTAGGGTTTGAAGCATTAAATACTACTCTAAGTTTAGTAGTCAAGCGATCTTGTTTGATGACAGCATGGTGTGGCAAATAGTAATTTGGGGTCTGATATATTTCTTCCTGCGAAACTTTTCTCATATGTCCCAAACCTACGTATTCTAATATCGGTTTGTCATACAAATCCTCTTCTGACCGCAAAAACTCAAGTCACCTTTGTGAACTTTAATACTTACCTTTTGCATCATTTGTAAATAAACCTGAACTAAAGTATATTTAACGAAAATACTTACCTCTGAAAACTTTCCTAATTGAACGGTAATACTTACTTTTCCATACTTATTTAATAAACTTGAATTAAAAATTGAAAACAATTATTTTTGTGGACAAAAAAATTATAAGCCACCGTGTAAGTCAGAAACAACGAGGAAATTGAATATTTTTATGCGCAACGTCGAATTTTAGGTAACGCTGTGAATTTTGCAAGTAGTTTCCGTGTGGTGGAGGGTATTTAAGATTTTAATAGATTCACTGTTTATTAAAATATACATATTGAATTTATTCAAATTCAGATTGCTAAGTGCAACATATCCTTTTTACGTTTAACGACACATTAACAGCTTCAGGCCGCAATGGAACCAGTAGTCAACAAATATGTAGACCAGATGAGTCGGCGCATTATTAAGTTCCAGATTGTTTTCCATCAGGAGACACAATGCAAACTAGAATAAGCGCCAAATGCAGAAAATGTACTTATATTTTAAAGAAAACCTAATTAGATTCACCCGACCTTTTATTTTTAAATATATAGTTGTATTTTGGCAATATGAATCTAAATCCTCGTATTTTGGGCTATTTTTATATTCATTCCATTAAGCAACTCTCTAAAACGCATACTGAATAAGTTAGATATTTTGTCCCTCAACTTCCCTTGCTCGATCAATCACGGATGCTGATTGGCCCACAGGCATCTCCTCTACAACTCCCCTGGCGGAGACCGTAGTGAGCGGATCGTCGCTGGGCATTGGTTGTTGTCGGTAACCTCACCTTGTTACACATGCTGTCATTGGAAGTAGTTTCAGTTGTATTAGTAGACAGACATGGGATCCTCTGCGATCATCTAGAACCTCTGCGTTCACTTGTCATTAGTCTTTGAAGCAATATCCATCACGGCCACTGTCGCCAACACACTATATTTGAAAAGAGGTAACCTTATTGTAAAAATAAACTTACAAAGCAATTCAATAAATCAGCAGACTTACTGAGAAAAGAAATTAATACTATTTGTTTTACTTCCTATTTTGTTTTTCTTTTCCTCCCTTGTCCATCTCACATACAAACATTTTGGTCGCATCGAGCCGGATTCGCCAAGTTGAGAAGTTTGCCTGGCTATTAATTGCTGTTTCTTGTGCTCTTTTTACAAAGAAATCATCTCCAAAACACACAACCCCTCTCATTAATCGCACCACGGCATCAACATCATCCTATTCATCATCATCAACATCAAAAAAGGTACGTAAGTTCAGTGAATTTTGTTTTTGTGAGCTTAGAGTGCTTTATTTTGTGAAAAACAAGTTGAAAAGTGTTAGTTTTTGTTTGCTTCGCGGTACTGGTCACCTTTGTTTTACCCTTAGTCGCGGTATCTTTAAATTTACAGTCCACAACAATTTTATTTTGCTGAAAAATCTATTAAAGATTCCTTTAAATCGAGATTTATTCGCATTATTTTCCATTTTATTGCGAAATAATCAAATTTCCCGGTTAATTTGTGTTTAATAATTCGAATTTATCAAAAAGAAATATATTTCTGTTTATAAAATAATCTGCCGCTGTAGTGTGCATAATTTCGTGTTCGGTTATTGCAATATTCCCCACACATTTCTGCTTTGTCGAGTGATCTCTTTTACATCTCATCAATTCGGTATTACTCTCAACGAGAATAAAATCACCCACTTTGCAAGTGCGTATTTTTTTCTAATTATTTCTAATTAACATACAAACATACCATCGATTGTGTATGTGTCATATCGGTCTACGTTTTGGTCCCATATATGGGGGTATACCCCGATTTCAAGTATTTTTTTTTTTTTGCAATATTTTTCAAACTAATTTTGGCAAATTTTGATAATTTGAGTTTACGAATACGTGGACTGACATGGCCCATATTACAAACGTAACCTATCTCCTGACAAAATACACATGCATCAAAAATGCTAGCAATCCATCTCAAGTCGTTTCAAAATAGCGTTATGACAGCAAACAGTCGGACATCACCTAGAATTTTACGCTGATCCAGAATATATATACTTTGCAGGGTCTAACATGAGTATTTCGAGGAGTAATAAACGGAGTTACAAATTTAATATACTCCTCCACAGAATGATGGAGGGTATAAAAACTGAGCCGTTCTCTTTAATGGAAAAGGAGGATTACGTTTGTTAAAACACTTTAAATCGACCGGTACGTGAACATTATTTATAATGAAAATTGTGCCGCTTATATGAGTAAGATTTGTGAAATGCCTTAAAAATGGACATTAAAGACGAAAACTATGGGCCGCAAAGCGGACCGGGTCAGCTAGTATATTATGAAAGAAGTAATTTTTCGTTTTCCTCGTCTTCGGACTCAGAGCATGAGTACAAAGTGGCATTAATAAGGAAAAACATTCGTAACAAATTTAGTCCTATAACATTGCCTGAAGTGGCGTAAGTGATTCTATTTAAAATAGAATAAAACTGACACTTTCACCAACTTCTTGTTTCTTTTTGTTTGACTTTTTTTCCGCACAAAAATCACTACATACTTTGTTTTCGATAGCATACTACCTATCGTGTAAAACTTCGAGTAAAAACAATTCGATAACGACTGCGGTGATCCGCGTAAACTACATTACGATGCTGAAGTACTCGATTTCGACTGCGGTGATTTGGTCCCTGCTTTTAGACTGTTGTCTCCTTCTCTGTGGTGAGTCTTCTTCTTGGAGGCGCTGCTCTTGTTGTTTATCCCATTCCCGATGATCTTACTGTTGTGGACGTTGCCGGTGATCTTGTAGACGTTGTCGGTTGGAGGGTCTCTCTTCGTCATCTTCCCAGTTGCGTTTAGGTAGGTTGGCCGCCATATCTGTAAGTGAGAAGAAGTTAGTACCAAATTTTACAACCCTGATGTTTAGCTCAACCTCTTTGTACGTTCGGACAATACGTCCTAATCTCAATTCAAGTGATGATAAGCGGTCGTCTTTCAGAACAACGACGTCCCCTTCTTTTAAATTATCCATCTAATATTTCCATTTGTGTCTTCTATGGAGTTCATTCAAGTATTCAGTTTTCCATCTATTAGTCATTTCCAACGATTAACGTATAAAATATCTGAGTCGGAAATATCAGGTTCTGCTGGTTCTAGCAGAGACGACCCAATTAGGAAATGCGCTGGAGTTAATAGAGCCATTTCGATAGGGAATTGAGACAAACCTCTATGCGATTAGTATCGTGTTAAATTCTTCGAAAGTGAAATTAAGATTTGGAAAACTCTTCCTAAGATGTGTATTAAAGGACTTAACTCCTGCTTCCCACATTCCGCTCATGCGGGGAGCTCCAGGAGGTATAAATTTCCATTCCAAATTTTAATGAGAATTTTGAGTCATGGCTTTCTATCTAAGATTTTTCATAAATATTGTTCTATCCTTTTTTAGGGATTTAGAGGCACCGACAAAAGTTTGTGCCGTTGTCTGAATATATACAGGAGGGACATCCTCTTCGACAGATAAAGCGAGCGAAAACGGCTAAAAAGGATTCGGTGGAAAGATCAGTGGTTGCTTCTAAGTGAATTGCCTTGGTTGCAAAACATATAAAAACACTTACATATCCTTTTGTAAAGAGACAAGCGCGACCAGTAAAGTTTTTAATATTAAAAGGGGGAAGGGTCTTGTAAGGGAGGTTATTTCAGACGGAAGAGAAGCCATGATTTGATTTTGATTATGTTTTCTATAAAGTGTGCATACTATGCAATTTTTAGTAGTTTTTTTTTAACTAAGACTTATAACATGAATTTCCAATATGTAGAACGTAAATTTCGAGTCATGAGTTGATTTCCTCCGTGCAATGCTATTTTATGTGTAAATCAGGGCTAGGCAGAGAAATTCAAAATTATTTTGTGATTGTATGTGTTTTGAAATAAAAAATATTTCAAGTGTTTCTTTGCCTCTCTCTACACAGTGGGAAATATTTTGTTAGTTTTTTTTTAATTGTTATATTTGTTTTCAAAATCGTTGAGGCGAGAATTTTCTAAATAATATTTTTGAAGAGCCTTCGAGACGTGGATTTTCTAAAGAATATTTTCTGAGGAGACTTCGAAACATGGATTTGTTGAAGAATATCTTCTGAAGAGACTTCGAAACTTGGATTTTTTGAAGTATATATTCTGAAGAGCATGTATTTGTAAAGAGTAGTTTATGAAGAATCTTTGGGACGTAGAGTTGAAAATTATATTTTTGAAGAGCCTTCGAGACGTCTATTTTTTTAAGAATATAAGAGTCTTCCAAAATTTTTGTTCGTAGAAATTCATATTTAAGGAAAAATTATAAATAAGTGGCCCCGAAAGGATACCTTTCCCATTCACTATCGAAATCTTTGTCACACCTTTTTCTGAAATCAAAGTTATGATTATGTTCTTTGCCCACGTTTTTCGATAATTTCTGATATTCTGTTGCCTACAAACGTTTTTCAATAACACGGAGGCCTTTTGAGCCAGTTTAAAACAATTGTCGAGTCTGTCCAAAAATGAGTAGCAATATTTGAAGTCTGAAGGTTGGTAATTATTCCCGCACAGTTCAAGTCGTGGTAACGAGACCTTATTTATAGGTGCGATCCTTGTTTTGGAAGCTAAAAGAAATATGTCAATGCTGTTGTGACTCTTCACCCGAATATACAAAGCTGTGCCGTTCTGAGGCGCAACAGAATCCATGAATTTAAGCAACGACAACGATAATTTTTGGTGCTAATCAGCCACAGGGATCGAATAATTTGGCTATGGTGGACAGAACTTCTTTTTTTCTTGAGTTAGGTTTATTTTCAATAGATGGCGATTTAAAAGAGAAACAATCTTCTGAGATATTCCATCTAATCCCCAGAGTTTTAGTGGAAGCATTCTCAGATATATCTGGAAAATTTAGGGGTAAAAGATGGTCTTAATGTAAATCTTTAATGATTTTGAGTTCATTAGTTCTCGCTTCTTTTATTGAGTGACCTCCCGCTAGGACGTCATCTACATATAAGTTTTGCAAAATTATTTCTGATGCTCTGGGTATATACCTTTGACGTCTTTTGCTAATTGCATTAGAGTACGAAGCTCTAGAAAGGGTGCGCAGTTCACGCCGAAAGTACTGTTAAAAGTTCATAATCCTCGGCAGTGTCAGTAAGAGATCTTCTAAATTGAATTCTTTGAAATCGTGTCTGACTTCTATCCAATATAATCTGTCGGTATATTTATTTGAAGTAGGGCTTGAAGCATTAAATACTACTCTAAGTTTAGTAGTCAAGCGATCTGGTTTGATGACAGCGTGGTGTGGCAAATAGTAATTTGGGGTCTGATATATTTCTTCCTGCGAAACTTTTCTCATATGTCCCAAACCTACGTATTCTAATATCGGTTTGTCATACAAATCCTCTTCTGACCGCAAAAACTCAAGTCACCTTTGTGAACTTTAATACTTACCTTTTGCATCATTTGTAAATAAACCCGAACTAAAGTATATTTAACGAAAATACTTACCTCTGAAAACTTTCCTAAGTGAACTGTAATACTTACCTTTCCATACTTATTTAATAAACTTGAATTAAAAATTGAAAACAATTATTTTTGTGGACAATTATAAGCCACCGTGTAAGTCAGAAACAACGAGGAAATTGAATATTTTTATGCGCAACGTCGAATTTTAGGTAACGCTGTGAATTTTGCAAGCAGTTTCCGTGTGGTGGAGGGTATTTAAGATTTTAATAGATTCATTGTATATTAAAATATACATATTGAATTTATTCAAATTGAGATTGCTAAGTGCAACATATCCTTTTTACGTTTAACGACACATTAACAGCTTCAGGCCGCAATGGAACCAGTAGTCAACAAATATGTAGACCAGATGAGTCGGCGCATTATTAAGTTCCAGATTGTTTTCCATCAGGTGACACAATGCAAACTGGAATAAGCGCCAAATGCAAAAAAATGTACTTATATTTTAAAGAAAACCTAATTAAATTCACCCGACCTTTTATTTTTAAATATATAGTTGTATTTTGGTAATATGAATATAAATCCTCGTATTTTGGCCTATTTTTATATTCATTCAATTAAGCAACTCTCTAAAACGCATACTGTATAAGTTAGATATTTTGTCCCTCAACTTCCCTTGCTCGATCAATCACGGATGCTGATTGGCCCACAGGCATCTCCTCTACAACTCCCCTGGCGGAGACCGTAGTGAGCGGATCGCCGCTGGGCATTGGTTGTTGTCGGTAACCTCACCTTGTTACACATGCTGTCATTGGAAGTAGTTTTAGTTGTATTAGTAGACAGACATGGGATCCTCTGCGATCACCTAGAACCTCTGCGTTCACTTGTCATTAGTCTTTGAAGCAATACCCATCACGACCACTGTCGCCAACACACCATATTTGAAAAGAGGTAACCTTATTGTAAAAATAAACTTACAAAGCAATTCAATAAATCAGCAGACTTACTGAGAAAAGAAATTAATACTACTTGTTTTACTTCCTATTTTGTTTTTCTTTTCCTCCCTTGCCCATCTCACATACAAACAATTTGGTCGCATCGAGCCGGATTCGCCAAGTTGAGAAGTTTGCCTGGCTATTAATTGCTGTTTCTTGTTCTCATTTTACAAAGAAATCATCTGCAAAACACACAGTATCTCGAGGAGTAATAAACGGAGTTACAAATTTTATATACTCCTCCACAGAATAATGGAGGGTATAAAAACAGAGCCGTTCTCTTTAATGGAAAAGGAGGATCACGTTTGTTAAAACACTTTAAATCGACCGGTACGTGAACATTATTTATAATGAAAATTGTGCCGCTTATATGAGTAAGATTTGTGAAATGCCTTAAAAATGGACATTAAAGACGAAAACTATGGGCCGCAAAGCGGACCGGGTCAGCTAGTATATTATGAATGCAAGTGTTTTTTCGTTTTTCGTTTTCGGACTCAGAGCATGAGTACAAAGTGGCATTAATAAGGAAAAATATTCGTGGCAAATTTAGTCCTATAACATTGCCTGAAGTGGCGTAAGTGATTCTATTTAAAATAGAATAAAACTGACACTTTCACCAACTTCTTGTTTCTTTTTGTTTGACTTTTTTCCGCACAAAAATCACTACATACTTTGTTTTCGATAGCATACTACCTATCGTGTAAAACTTCGAGTAAAAACAATTCGATAACGACTCCGGTGATCCGCGTAAACTACATTACGATGCTGAAGTACTCGATTTCGACTGCGGTGATTTGGTCCCTGCTTTTAGACTGTTGTCTCCTTCTCTGTGGTGAGTCTTCTTCTTGGAGGCGCTGCTCTTGTTGTTTATCCCATTCCCGATGATCTTACTGTTATGGACGTTGCCGGTGATCTTGTAGACGTTGTCGGTTGGAGGGTCTCTCTTCGTCATCTTCCCAGTTGCGTTTAGGTAGGTTGGCCGCCATATCTGTAAGTGAGAAGAAGTTAGTACCAAATTCATTAACTAAAAGGGGTCGACTAGTTTTGATATCTACAACCCTGATGTTTAGCTCAACCTCTTTGTACGTTCGGACAATACGTCCTAATCTCAATTCAAGTGGTGATAAGCGGTCGTCTTTCAGAACAAGGACGTCCCCTTCTTTTAAATTATCCATCTAATATTTCCATTTGTGTCTTCTATGGAGTTCATTCAAGTATTCAGTTTTCCCTCTATGAGTCGTTTCCAACGATTAACGTATAAAATATCTGAGTCGGAAATATCAGGTTCTGCTGGTTCTAGCAGAGACGACCCAATTAGGAAATGCGCTGGAGTTAATAGAGCCATTTCGATAGGGAATTGAGACAAGCCTCTATGCGATTAGTATCGTGTTAAATTCTTCGAAAGTGAAATTAAGATTTGGAAAACTCTTCCTAAGATGTGTATTAAAGGACTTAACTCCTGCTTCCCACATTCCGCTCATGCGGGGAGCTCCAGGAGGTATAAATTTCTATTCCAAATTTTAATGAGAATTTTGAGTCATGGCTTTCTATCTAAGATTTTTCATAAATATTG
The DNA here is from genome assembly GCF_030504385.1 of Musca domestica. Taxonomy (NCBI): domain Eukaryota; kingdom Metazoa; phylum Arthropoda; class Insecta; order Diptera; family Muscidae; genus Musca; species Musca domestica. The sequence continues at coordinate 366,587 of NW_026712172.1, read as the reverse complement.
TTCTATCCTTTTTTAGGGATTTAGAGGCACCGACAAAAGTTTGTGCCGTTGTCTGAATATATACAGGAGGGACATCCTCTTCGACCGATAAAGCGAGCGAAAACGGCTAAAAAGGATTCGGTGGAAAGATCAGTGGTTGCTTCTAAGTGAATTGCCTTGGTCGCAAAACATATAAAAACACTTACATATCCTTTTGTAAAGAGACTAGCGCGACCAGTAAAGTTTTTAATATTAAAAGGGGGAAGGGTCTTGTAAGGGAGGTTATATCAAGTGGAAGAGAAGCCATGATTTGATTTTGATTATGTTTTCTATAATTATTATGGTTTTTTTTTTTAACTGAGACTTATAACATGAATTTCCAATATTTAGAACGTAAATTTCGAGTCATGAGTTGATTTCCTCCGTGCAATGTTATTTTATGTGTAAATCAGGGCTAGGCAGAGAAATTCAAAATTATTTTGTGATTGTATGTGTTTTGAAATAAAAAATATTTCAAGTGTTTCTTTGCCTCTCTCTACACAGTGGGAAATATTTTGTTAGTTTTTTTTTTAATTTTTATATTTGTTTTCATAATCGTTGAGGCGTGAATTTTCTAAATAATATTTTTGAAGAGCCTTCGAGACGTGGATTTTCTAAAGAATATTTTCTGAAGAGACTTCGAAACATGGATTTGTTGAAGAGTATCTTCTGAAAAGACTTCGAAACTTGAATTTTTTGAAGTATATTTTCTGAAGAGCATGTATTTTAAAGAGTAGTTTATGAAGAATCTTTGGGACGTAGCGTTGTAAATTATATTTTTTGAAGAGCCTTCGAGACGTCGATTTTTTTTAAAGAATATAAGAGTCTTCCAAAATTTTTGTTCGTAGAAATTCATATTTAAGGAAAAATTATAAATAAGTGGCCCCGAAAGGATACCTTTCCCATTCACTATCGAAATCTTTGTCACACCTTTTTCTGAAATCAAAGTTATGATTATGTTCTTTGCCCACGTTTTTTCGATAATTTCTGATATTCTGTTGCCTACAAACGTTTTCCAATGACACGGAGGCCTTTTGGGCCAGTTTAAAACTATTTTCGAGTCTGTCTAAAAATGAGAATGAGAAAAATGAAGCTAAAAGAAATATGTCAATTCTGTTGTGACTCTTCACCCGAATATACAAAGCTGTGCCGTTCTGAGGCGCAACAGAATCCATGAATTTAAGCAACGACAACGATAATTTTTGGTGCTAATCAGCCACAGGGATCGAATAATTTGGCTATGGTGGACAGAACTTCTCTTTTTGTTGAGTTAGGTTTATTTTCAATAGATGGCGATTTAAAAGAGAAACAATCTTCTGAGATATTCCATCTAATCCCCAGAGTTTTAGTGGAAGCATTCTCAGATATATCTGGAAAATTTAGGGGTAAAAGATGGTCTTAATGTAAATCTTTAATGATTTTGAGTTCATTAGTTCTCGCTTCTTTTATTGAGTGACCTCCCGCTAGGACGTCATCTACATATAAGTTTTGCAAATTTTTTTCTGATGCTCTGGGTATATACCTTTGACGTCTTTTGCTAAATGCATTAGAGTACGAAGCTCTAGAAAGGGTGCGCAGTTCACGCCGAAAGTTCATAATCCTCGGCAGTGTCAGTAAGAGATCTTTTAAGTTAAATTCTTTGAAATCGTGTCTGATTTCTATCCAATATAATCTGTCGGTATATTTATTTAAAGTAGGGCTTGAAGCATTAAATATTACTCTAAGTTTAGTAGTCAAGCGATCTGGTTTGATGACAGCATGGTGTGCAAATAGTAATTTGGGGTCTGATATATTTCTTCCTGCGAAACTTTTCTCATAAGTCCCATGTCTACGTATTCTAATATCGGTTTTTCATACAAATCCTCTTCTGACCGCAAAAACTCAAGTCACCTTTGTGAACTTTAATACTTACCTTTTGCATCATTTGTAAATAAACCTGAACTAAAGTATATTTAACGAAAATACTCACCTCTGAAAACTTTTCTAAGTGAACTGTAATACTTACCTTTCCATACTTATTTAATAAACTTGAATTAAAAATTGAAAACAATTATTTTTGTGGACAAAAAAATTATAAGCCACCGTGTATGTCAGAAACAGCGAGGAAATTGAATATTTTTATGCGCAACGTCGTAATTAGGTAACGCTGTGAATTTTGCAAGTAGTTTCCGTGTGGTGGAGGGTATTTAAGATTTTAATAGATTCATTGTATATTAAAACATACATATTGAATTTATTCAAATTAAGATTGCTAAGTGCAACATATACTTTTTATGTACTTATATTTTAAAGAAAACCTAATTAAATTCACCCGACCTTTTATTTTTAAATATATAGTTGTATTTTGGCAATATGAATATAAATCCTCGTATTTTGGACTATTTTTTATTCATTCAATTAAACAACTCTCTAAAACGCATACTTTATAAGTTAGATATTTTGTCCCTCAACTTCCCTTGCTCGATCAATCACGGATGCATTTGGCCCACAGGCATCTCCTCTACAACTCCCCTGGCGGAGACCGTAGTGAACGGATCGTCGCTGGGCATTGGTTGTCGGTAACCTCACCTTGTTACACATGCTCTCATTGGAAGTAGTTTTAGTTGTATTAGTAGACAGACATGGGATCCTCTGCGATCACCTAGAACCTCTGCGTTCACTTGTCATTAGTCTTTGAAGCAATACCCATCACGGCCACTGTCGCCAACACACCATATTTGAAAAGAGGTAACCTTATTGTAAAAATAATATCATCCGCATCGAGCCGGATTCGCCAAGTTGAGAAGTTTACCTGGCTATTAATTGCTGTTTCTTGTTCTCTTTTTACAAAAAAAACCTCAACATCATCCTATTCATCATCATCAACATCAAAAAAGGTACGTAAGTTCAGTGGATTTTGTTTTTGTGAGCTTAGAGTGCTTTAATTTTTGAAAAACAAGTAAAAAAGTGTTAGTTTTTGTTTGCTTCGCGGTACTGGTCGCCTTTGTTTTACCCTTAGTCGCGGTATCCTTAAATTTACAGTCCACAACAATTTTATTTTGCTAAAGAATCTATTAAAGATTCCTTTAAATCGAGATTTATTCGCATTATTTTCCATTTTATTGCGAAATAATCAAATTTCCCGGTTAATTTGTGTTTAATAATTCGAATTTATCAAAAAGAAATATATTTCTGTTTATAAAATAATCTGCCGCTGTAGTGTGCATAATTTCGTGTTCGGTTATTGCAATATTCCCCACACATTTCTCCTTTGTCGAGTGAACTCTTTTACATCTCATCAATTCGGTATTACTCTCAACGAGAATAAAATCACCCACATTGCAAGTGCGTTTTTTTCTAATTAACATACAAACATACCATCGATTGCCAAATCCCCCCGTACGTCTCCCTATCTCACACTGTTGGGTAATTTTCGTTGGTCTGTTTGTAATATTGCAATAACAATAATACCCTTCCAAGCGCCTTTTTCTAGTGTCAGTCTACTAACCAACAACTATAACAACAACTTATTTATTCTACCAACTCTCACTGTTGGTTCGTCGTCGTTGGTTAGTTCGTAGCGAGGCAGTTGCTTACCCACACAATTTTTTTTGTCACCCTACATTCGGCATATTATATGTACATATCATTGTGCTCCTTTGCGAGAAAAATATCAATATTTTCGTAACTTATCTTAAAAGTTTTGATTATTTTAAAAAAAATATTAGTTCGTGTGTACATATCAGTATTTGTCAATTGGAAATACGTGCACCCTACACTCGGCACACACCGACAATTTATCAATTTTTCTTATTTTTCGAATTTTTTCAATATTGATTAATAAATATCCCCAATTTAAATATATTTTGATTATTACTTGGATATTTTTATACGCTTTATTTGCCTTTTCCTCATAAATTAGTTTTTAATAGCCTTTTTGTTCCTTTTTTGCTATTTCTTTGGTAAAATTTGAGAAGTTATTCAATTTTCTTTCCACCGAGTCAGTTTTTCTTTGTAATTTAAAACTTGTGCCGTTTATTTTTTGGGCTTCTTTAATAAGACTTTGTGTCATTTTGCTAAATATTTTATCAGTATTTGTCGACATCGAATTCTGAAACCATGTCGGTCACTCCACTAACACTAACTTGTCAAATTTGCTGCTGCTTTTAAATTGATAAAGTCAGAAACTCACACAGTTTTCAATTAAGAAATTCGAAATACCGAACTTCAGGACTTGTGGTACAAAGTGAAGGATACTTATGAAAAGTATTTCGATTATTTGATAACCGTTGAGGGTACTCTGACGGAATTGCTTCTCTGCTATGTTTATCTGCTATGTCAGTCTATGAAATTGTCACGGATCATTGGGATCCTATTTAGTTTTTATTTGTATTCAGCGTCTGTCAAAACTTACGGTGACACTCTGGGAACAGAGTCTCACAGATAAGTCTTCCTTATCGTCCTGGGCTCACCTCAATTCGTTCCCCACGGAGAGAATTCAGACGCTTGCCTGTTTGCGGGACATAAAAGGTATAGATTCATCAAAATCCCCAAACCAACGCAACGTTAAGGCACATTTGTCGATAACTTCCTCAGATACAGTAAAATCTTATTCAAAACATCGTTGTGTTGTATGCCCTAATGAAAATCATGCGCTCTACTCTTGTTATCGTTTCAAAAAGATGTCTTTCGATCACAAAATTACTGTTGTAAAAAGTATGGCCTGTGTTTCAATTGTTTGTCAAGAGGTCATTGGGTTAGTAATTGTCCCAGTGCACATAGTTGCTATGTATGTCATGAAAATCATCATACCCTTATGCATAAACCTAATCGATCGGTGCCTACAAACACTGGTGCAAATCCGTCAAGTGTTTCACACATCGCATAACTCTCGAGTCCTTCTCGGTACCGCGATTGTTAATATTGTTCACGAAGGAAATTCTTATCCTGTTCGAGCCCTCATTGACCCGGCGTCCGAGGCTAGTTTTATAACTGAGAACCTTCAAAATAGATTGAAGTTATCGTCTCGATTCACTCCATAGACAAATGAAAATATAGACAACAACAAAGAAATATGTCAATTCTGTTGTGATTCTACACCCGAATATACAAAGCTGTGCCGTTCTGAGGCGCAACAGAATCCATGAATTTAAGCAACGACAACGATAATTTTTGGTGCTAATCAGCCACAGGGATCGAATAATTTGGCTATGGTGGACAGAACTTCTCTTTTTGTTGAGTTAGGTTTATTTTCAATAGATGGCGATTTAAAAGAGAAACAATCTTCTGAGATATTCCATCTAATCCCCAGAGTTTTAGTGGAAGCATTTTCAGATATATCTGGAAAATTTAGGGGTAAAAGATGGTCTTAATGTAAATCTTTAATAATTTTGAGTTCATTAGTTCTCGCTTCTTTTATTGAGTGACCTCCCGCTAGGACGTCATCTACATATAAGTTTTGCAAAATTTTTTCTGATGCTCTGGGTATATACCTTTGACGTCTTTTGCTAAATGCATTAGAGTACGAAGCTCTAGAAAGGGTGCGCAGTTCACGCCGAAAGTACTGTTAAAAGTTCATAATCCTCGGCAGTGTCAGTAAGAGATCTTCTAAGTTAAATTCTTTGAAATCGTGTCTGACTTCTATCCAATATAATCTGTCGGTATATTTATTTAAAGTAGGGCTTGAAGCATTAAATACTACTCTAAGTTTAGTAGTCAAGCGATCTGGTTTGATGACAGCATGGTGTGGCAAATAGTAATTTGGGGTCTGATATATTTCTTCCTGCGAAACTTTTCTCATATGTCCCAAACCTACGTATTCTTATATCGGTTTGTCATACAAATCCTCTTCTGACCGCAAAAACTCAAGTCACCTTTGTGAACTTTAATACTTACCTTTTGCATCATTTGTAAATAAACCTGAACTAAAGTATATTTAACGAAAATACTCACCTCTGAAAACTTTTCTAAGTGAACTGTAATACTTACCTTTCCATACTTATTTAATAAACTTGAATTAAAAATTGAAAACAATTATTTTTGTGGACAAAAAAATTATAAGCCACCGTGTATGTCAGAAACAGCGAGGAAATTGAATATTTTTATGCGCAACGTCGTAATTAGGTAACGCTGTGAATTTTGCAAGTAGTTTCCGTGTGGTGGAGGGTATTTAAGATTTTAATAGATTCATTGTATATTAAAACATACATATTGAATTTATTCAAATTAAGATTGCTAAGTGCAACATATACTTTTTACGTTTAACGATACATTAACAGCTTCAGGCCGCAATGGAACCAGTAGTCAACAAATATGTAGACCAGATGAGTCGGCGCATTATTAAGTTCCAGATTGTTTTCCATCAGGTGACACAATGCAAACTGGAATAAGTACCAAATGCAAAAAAATGTACTTATATTTTAAAGAAAACCTAATTAAATTCACCCGACCTTTTATTTTTAAATATATAGTTGTATTTTGGCAATATGAATATAAATCCTCGTATTTTGGGCTATTTTTTATTCATTCAATTAAACAACTCTCTAAAACGCATACTTTATAAGTTAGATATTTTGTCCCTCAACTTCCCTTGCTCGATCAATCACGGATGCATTTGGCCCACAGGCATCTCCTCTACAACTCCCCTGGCGGAGACCGTAGTGAACGGATCGTCGCTGGGCATTGGTTGTCGGTAACCTCACCTTGTTACACATGCTCTCATTGGAAGTAGTTTTAGTTGTATTAGTAGACAGACATGGGATCCTCTGCGATCACCTAGAACCTCTGCGTTCACTTGTCATTAGTCTTTGAAGCAATACCCATCACGGCCACTGTCGCCAACACACCATATTTGAAAAGAGGTAACCTTATTGTAAAAATAATATCATCCGCATCGAGCCGGATTCGCCAAGTTGAGAAGTTTACCTGGCTATTAATTGCTGTTTCTTGTTCTCTTTTTACAAAAAAAAACCTCAACATCATCCTATTCATCATCATCAACATCAAAAAAGGTACGTAAGTTCAGTGGATTTTGTTTTTGTGAGCTTAGAGTGCTTTAATTTTTGAAAAACAAGTAAAAAAGTGTTAGTTTTTGTTTGCTTCGCGGTACTGGTCGCCTTTGTTTTACCCTTAGTCGCGGTATCCTTAAATTTACAGTCCACAACAATTTTATTTTGCTAAAGAATCTATTAAAGATTCCTTTAAATCGAGATTTATTCGCATTATTTTCCATTTTATTGCGAAATAATCAAATTTCCCGGTTAATTTGTGTTTAATAATTCGAATTTATTAAAAAGAAATATATTTCTGTTTATAAAATAATCTGCCGCTGTAGTGTGCATAATTTCGTGTTCGGTTATTGCAATATTCCCCACACATTTCTCCTTTGTCGAGTGATCTCTTTTACATCTCATCAATTCGGTATTACTCTCAACGAGAATAAAATCACCCACATTGCAAGTGCGTTTTTTTCTAATTAACATACAAACATACCATCGATTGCCAAATCCCCCGTACGTCTCCCTATCTCACACTGTTGGGTAATTTTCGTTGGTCTGTTTGTAATATTGCAATAACATTAATACCCTTCCAAGCACCTTTTTCTAGTGTCAGTCTACTAACCAACAACTATAACAACAACTTATTTATTCTACCAACTGTCACTGTTGGTTCGTCGTCGTTGGTTAGTTCGTAGCGAGGCAGTTGCTTACCCACACAATTTTTTGTCACCCTACATTCGGCATAATATATGTACATATCATTGTGCTCTTTTGCGAGAAAAATATCAATATTTTCGTAACTTATCTTAAAAGTTTTGATTATTTTAAAAAAAATATTAGTTCGTGTGTACATATCAGTATTTGTCAATTGGAAATACGTGCACACTACACTCGGCACACACCGACAATTTATCAATTTTTCTTATTTTTCGAATTTTTTCAATATTGATTAATAAATATCCCCAATTTAAATATATTTTGATTATTACTTGGATATTTTTATACGCTTTATTTGCCTTTTCCTCATAAATTTGTTTTTAATAGCCTTTTTGTTCCTTTTTTGCTATTTCTTTGGTAAAATTTGAGAAGTTATTCAATTTTCTTTCCACCGAGTCAGTTTTTCTTTGTAATTTAAAACTTGTGCCGTTTATTTTTTGGGCTTCTTTAATAAGACTTTGTGTCATTTTGCTAAATATTTTATCAGTATTTGTCGACATCGAATTCTGAAACCATGTCGGTCACTCCACTAACACTAACTTGTCAAATTTGCTGCTGCTTTTAAATTGATAAAGTCAGAAACTCACACAGTTTTCAATTAAGAAATTCGAAATACCGAACTTCAGGACTTGTGGTACAAAGTGAAGGATACTTATGAAAAGTATTTCGATTATTTGATAACCGTTGAGGGTACTCTGACGGAATTGCTTCTCTGCTATGTTTATCTGCTATGTCAGTCTATGAAATTGTCACGGATCATTGGGATCCTATTTAGTTTTTATTTGTATTCAGCGTCTGTCAAAACTTACGGTGACACTCTGGGAACAGAGTCTCACAGATAAGTCTTCCTTATCGTCCTGGGCTCACCTCAATTCGTTCCCCACGGAGAGAATTCAGACGCTTGCCTGTTTGCGGGACATAAAAGGTATAGATTCATCAAAATCCCCAAACCAACGCAACGTTAAGGCACATTTGGCGATAACTTCCTCAGATACAGTAAAATCTTATTCAAAACATCGTTGTGTTGTATGCCCTAATGAAAATCATGCGCTCTACTCTTGTTATCGTTTCAAAAAGATGTCTTTCGATCAAAAAATTACTGTTGTAAAAAGTATGGCTTGTGTTTCAATTGTTTGTCAAGAGGTCATTGGGTTAGTAATTGTCCCAGTGCACATAGTTGCTATGTATGTCATGAAAATCATCATACCCTTATGCATAAACCTAATCGATCGGTGCCTACAAACACTGGTGCAAATCCGTCAAGTGTTTCACACATCGCATAACTCTCGAGTCCTTCTCGGTACCGCGATTGTTAATATTGTTCACGAAGGAAATTCTTATCCTGTTCGAGCCCTCATTGACCCGGCGTCCGAGGCTAGTTTTATAACTGAGAACCTTCAAAATAGATTGAAGTTATCGTCTCGATTCACTCCATAGACAAATGAAAATATAGACAACAACAAAGAAATATGTCAATTCTGTTGTGATTCTACACCCGAATATACAAAGCTGTGCCGTTCTGAGGCGCAACAGAATCCATGAATTTAAGCAACGACAACGATAATTTTTGGTGCTAATCAGCCACAGGGATCGAATAATTTGGCTATGGTGGACAGAACTTCTCTTTTTGTTGAGTTAGGTTTATTTTCAATAGATGGCGATTTAAAAGAGAAACAATCTTCTGAGATATTCCATCTAATCCCCAGAGTTTTAGTGGAAGCATTTTCAGATATATCTGGAAAATTTAGGGGTAAAAGATGGTCTTAATGTAAATCTTTAATAATTTTGAGTTCATTAGTTCTCGCTTCTTTTATTGAGTGACCTCCCGCTAGGACGTCATCTACATATAAGTTTTGCAAAATTTTTTCTGATGCTCTGGGTATATACCTTTGACGTCTTTTGCTAAATGCATTAGAGTACGAAGCTCTAGAAAGGGTGCGCAGTTCACGCCGAAAGTACTGTTAAAAGTTCATAATCCTCGGCAGTGTCAGTAAGAGATCTTCTAAGTTAAATTCTTTGAAATCGTGTCTGACTTCTATCCAATATAATCTGTCGGTATATTTATTTAAAGTAGGGCTTGAAGCATTAAATACTACTCTAAGTTTAGTAGTCAAGCGATCTGGTTTGATGACAGCATGGTGTGGCAAATAGTAATTTGGGGTCTGATATATTTCTTCCTGCGAAACTTTTCTCATATGTTCCAAACCTACGTATTCTTATATCGGTTTGTCATACAAATTCTCTTCTGACCGCAAAAACTCAAGTCACCTTTGTGAACTTTAATACTTACCTTTTGCATCATTTGTAAATAAACCTGAACTAAAGTATATTTAACGAAAATACTCACCTCTGAAAACTTTTCTAAGTGAACTGTAATACTTACCTTTCCATACTTATTTAATAAACTTGAATTAAAAATTGAAAACAATTATTTTTGTGGACAAAAAAATTATAAGCCACCGTGTATGTCAGAAACAGCGAGGAAATTGAATATTTTTATGCGCAACGTCGTAATTAGGTAACGCTGTGAATTTTGCAAGTAGTTTCCGTGTGGTGGAGGGTATTTAAGATTTTAATAGATTCATTGTATATTAAAACATACATATTGAATTTATGCAAATTAAGATTGCTAAGTGCAACATATACTTTTTACGTTTAACGATACATTAACAGCTTCAGGCCGCAATGGAACCAGTAGTCAACAAATATGTAGACCAGATGAGTCGGCGCATTATTAAGTTCCAGATTGTTTTCCATCAGGTGACACAATGCAAACTGGAATAAGTGCCAAATGCAAAAAAAATGTACTTATATTTTAAAGAAAACCTAATTAAATTCACCCGACCTTTTATTTTTAAATATATAGTTGTATTTTGGCAATATGAATATAAATCCTCGTATTTTGGGCTATTTTTTATTCATTCAATTAAACAACTCTCTAAAACGCATACTTTATAAGTTAGATATTTTGTCCCTCAACTTCCCTTGCTCGATCAATCACGGATGCATTTGGCCCACAGGCATCTCCTCTACAACTCCCCTGGCGGAGACCGTAGTGAACGGATCGTCGCTGGGCATTGGTTGTCGGTAACCTCACCTTGTTACACATGCTCTCATTGGAAGTAGTTTTAGTTGTATTAGTAGACAGACATGGGATCCTCTGCGATCACCTAGAACCTCTGCGTTCACTTGTCATTAGTCTTTGAAGCAATACCCATCACGGCCACTGTCGCCAACACACCATATTTGAAAAGAGGTAACCTTATTGTAAAAATAATATCATCCGCATCGAGCCGGATTCGCCAAGTTGAGAAGTTTACCTGGCTATTAATTGCTGTTTCTTGTTCTCTTTTTACAAAAAAAAACCTCAACATCATCCTATTCATCATCATCAAAAAAGGTACGTAAGTTCAGTGGATTTTGTTTTTGTGAGCTTAGAGTGCTTTAATTTTTGAAAAACAAGTAAAAAAGTGTTAGTTTTTGTTTGCTTCGCGGTACTGGTCGCCTTTGTTTTACCCTTAGTCGCGGTATCCTTAAATTTACAGTCCACAACAATTTTATTTTGCTAAAGAATCTATTAAAGATTCCTTTAAATCGAGATTTATTCGCATTATTTTCCATTTTATTGCGAAATAATCAAATTTCCCGGTTAATTTGTGTTTAATAATTCGAATTTATCAAAAAGAAATATATTTCTGTTTATAAAATAATCTGCCGCTGTAGTGTGCATAATTTCGTGTTCGGTTATTGCAATATTCCCCACACATTTCTCCTTTGTCGAGTGATCTCTTTTACATCTCATCAATTCGGTATTACTCTCAACGAGAATAAAATCACCCACATTGCAAGTGCGTTTTTTTCTAATTAACATACAAACATACCATCGATTGCCAAATCCCCCCGTACGTCTCCCTATCTCACACTGTTGGGTAATTTTCGTTGGTCTGTTTGTAATATTGCAATAACATTAATACCCTTCCAAGCACCTTTTTCTAGTGTCAGTCTACTAACCAACAACTATAACAACAACTTATTTATTCTACCAACTGTCACTGTTGGTTCGTCGTCGTTGGTTAGTTCGTAGCGAGGCAGTTGCTTACCCACACAATTTTTTGTCACCCTACATTCGGCATAATATATGTACATATCATTGTGCTCTTTTGCGAGAAAAATATCAATATTTTCGTAACTTATCTTAAAAGTTTTGATTATTTTAAAAAAAATATTAGTTCGTGTGTACATATCAGTATTTGTCAATTGGAAATACGTGCACACTACACTCGGCACACACCGACAATTTATCAATTTTTCTTATTTTTCGAATTTTTTCAATATTGATTAATAAATATCCCCAATTTAAATATATTTTGATTATTACTTGGATATTTTTATACGCTTTATTTGCCTTTTCCTCATAAATTTGTTTTTAATAGCCTTTTTGTTCCTTTTTTGCTATTTCTTTGGTAAAATTTGAGAAGTTATTCAATTTTCTTTCCACCGAGTCAGTTTTTCTTTGTAATTTAAAACTTGTGCCGTTTATTTTTTGGGCTTCTTTAATAAGACTTTGTGTCATTTTGCTAAATATTTTATCAGTATTTGTCGACATCGAATTCTGAAACCATGTCGGTCACTCCACTAACACTAACTTGTCAAATTTGCTGCTGCTTTTAAATTGATAAAGTCAGAAACTCACACAGTTTTCAATTAAGAAATTCGAAATACCGAACTTCAGGACTTGTGGTACAAAGTGAAGGATACTTATGAAAAGTATTTCGATTATTTGATAACCGTTGAGGGTACTCTGACGGAATTGCTTCTCTGCTATGTTTATCTGCTATGTCAGTCTATGAAATTGTCACGGATCATTGGGATCCTATTTAGTTTTTATTTGTATTCAGCGTCTGTCAAAACTTACGGTGACACTCTGGGAACAGAGTCTCACAGATAAGTCTTCCTTATCGTCCTGGGCTCACCTCAATTCGTTCCCCACGGAGAGAATTCAGACGCTTGCCTGTTTGCGGGACATAAAAGGTATAGATTCATCAAAATCCCCAAACCAACGCAACGTTAAGGCACATTTGTCGATAACTTCCTCAGATACAGTAAAATCTTATTCAAAACATCGTTGTGTTGTATGCCCTAATGAAAATCATGCGCTCTACTCTTGTTATCGTTTCAAAAAGATGTCTTTCGATCAAAAAATTACTGTTGTAAAAAGTATGGCTTGTGTTTCAATTGTTTGTCAAGAGGTCATTGGGTTAGTAATTGTCCCAGTGCACATAGTTGCTATGTATGTCATGAAAATCATCATACCCTTATGCATAAACCTAATCGATCGGTGCCTACAAACACTGGTGCAAATCCGTCAAGTGTTTCACACATCGCATAACTCTCGAGTCCTTCTCGGTACCGCGATTGTTAATATTGTTCACGAAGGAAATTCTTATCCTGTTCGAGCCCTCATTGACCCGGCGTCCGAGGCTAGTTTTATAACTGAGAACCTTCAAAATAGATTGAAGTTATCGTCTCGATTCACTCCATAGACAAATGAAAATATAGACAACAACAAAGAAATATGTCAATTCTGTTGTGATTCTTCACCCGAATATACAAAGCTGTGCCGTTCTGAGGCGCAACAGAATCCATGAATTTAAGCAACGACAACGATAATTTTTGGTGCTAATCAGCCACAGGGATCGAATAATTTGGCTATGGTGGACAGAACTTCTCTTTTTGTTGAGTTAGGTTTATTTTCAATAGATGGCGATTTAAAAGAGAAACAATCTTCTGAGATATTCCATCTAATCCCCAGAGTTTTAGTGGAAGCATTTTCAGATATATCTGGAAAATTTAGGGGTAAAAGATGGTCTTAATGTAAATCTTTAATAATTTTGAGTTCATTAGTTCTCGCTTCTTTTATTGAGTGACCTCCCGCTAGGACGTCATCTACATATAAGTTTTGCAAAATTTTTTCTGATGCTCTGGGTATATACCTTTGACGTCTTTTGCTAAATGCATTAGAGTACGAAGCTCTAGAAAGGGTGCGCAGTTCACGCCGAAAGTACTGTTAAAAGTTCATAATCCTCGGCAGTGTCAGTAAGAGATCTTCTAAGTTAAATTCTTTGAAATCGTGTCTGACTTCTAACCAATATAATCTGTCGGTATATTTATTTAAAGTAGGGCTTGAAGCATTAAATACTACTCTAAGTTTAGTAGTCAAGCGATCTGGTTTGATGACAGCATGGTGTGGCAAATAGTAATTTGGGGTCTGATATATTTCTTCCTGCGAAACTTTTCTCATATGTCCCAAACCTACGTATTCTTATATCGGTTTGTCATACAAATCCTCTTCTGACCGCAAAAACTCAAGTCATCTTTGTGAACTTTAATACTTACCTTTTGCATCATTTGTAAATAAACCTGAACTAAAGTATATTTAACGAAAATACTCACCTCTGAAAACTTTTCTAAGTGAACTGTAATACTTACCTTTCCATACTTATTTAATAAACTTGAATTAAAAATTGAAAACAATTATTTTTGTGGACAAAAAAATTATAAGCCACCGTGTATGTCAGAAACAGCGAGGAAATTGAATATTTTTATGCGCAACGTCGTAATTAGGTAACGCTGTGAATTTTGCAAGTAGTTTCCGTGTGGTGGAGGGTATTTAAGATTTTAATAGATTCATTGTATATTAAAACATACATATTGAATTTATTCAAATTAAGATTGCTAAGTGCAACATATACTTTTTACGTTTAACGATACATTAACAGCTTCAGGCCGCAATGGAACCAGTAGTCAACAAATATGTAGACCAGATGAGTCGGCGCATTATTAAGTTCCAGATTGTTTTCCATCAGGTGACACAATGCAAACTGGAATAAGTGCCAAATGCAAAAAAATGTACTTATATTTTAAAGAAAACCTAATTAAATTCACCCGACCTTTTATTTTTAAATATATAGTTGTATTTTGGCAATATGAATATAAATCCTCGTATTTTGGGCTATTTTTTATTCATTCAATTAAACAACTCTCTAAAACGCATACTTTATAAGTTAGATATTTTGTCCCTCAACTTCCCTTGCTCGATCAATCACGGATGCATTTGGCCCACAGGCATCTCCTCTACAACTCCCCTGGCGGAGACCGTAGTGAACGGATCGTCGCTGGGCATTGGTTGTCGGTAACCTCACCTTGTTACACATGCTCTCATTGGAAGTAGTTTTAGTTGTATTAGTAGACAGACATGGGATCCTCTGCGATCACCTAGAACCTCTGCGTTCACTTGTCATTAGTCTTTGAAGCAATACCCATCACGGCCACTGTCGCCAACACACCATATTTGAAAAGAGGTAACCTTATTGTAAAAATAATATCATCCGCATCGAGTCGGATTCGCCAAGTTGAGAAGTTTACCTGGCTATTAATTGCTTTTTCTTGTTCTCTTTTTACAAAAAAAACCTCAACATCATCCTATTCATCATCATCAACATCAAAAAAGGTACGTAAGTTCAGTGGATTTTGTTTTTGTGAGCTTAGAGTGCTTTAATTTTTGAAAAACAAGTAAAAAAGTGTTAGTTTTTTTTTGCTTCGCGGTACTGGTCGCCTTTGTTTTACCCTTAGTCGCGGTATCCTTAAATTTACAGTCCACAACAATTTTATTTTGCTAAAGAATCTATTAAAGATTCCTTTAAATCGAGATTTATTCGCATTATTTTCCATTTTATTGCGAAATAATCAAATTTCCCGGTTAATTTGTGTTTAATAATTCGAATTTATCAAAAAGAAATATATTTCTGGTTATAAAATAATCTGCCGCTGTAGTGTGCATAATTTCGTGTTCGGTTATTGCAATATTCCCCACACATTTCTCCTTTGTCGAGTGATCTCTTTTACATCTCATCAATTCGGTATTACTCTCAACGAGAATAAAATCACCCACATTGCAAGTGCGTTTTTTTCTAATTAACATACAAACATACCATCGATTGCCAAATCCCCCGTACGTCTCCCTATCTCACACTGTTGGGTAATTTTCGTTGGTCTGTTTGTAATATTGCAATAACATTAATACCCTTCCAAGCGCCTTTTTCTAGTGTCAGTCTACTAACCAACAACTATAACAACAACTTATTTATTCTACCAACTGTCACTGTTGGTTCGTCGTCGTTGGTTAGTTCGTAGCGAGGCAGTTGCTTACCCACACAATTTTTTGTCACCCTACATTCGGCATAATATATGTACATATCATTGTGCTCTTTTGCGAGAAAAATATCAATATTTTCGTAACTTATCTTAAAAGTTTTGATTATTTTAAAAAAAATATTAGTTCGTGTGTACATATCAGTATTTGTCAATTGGAAATACGTGCACACTACACTCGGCACACACCGACAATTTATCAATTTTTCTTATTTTCGAATTTTTTCAATATTGATTAATAAATATCCCCAATTTAAATATATTTTGATTATTACTTGGATATTTTTATACGCTTTATTTGCCTTTTCCTCATAAATTTGTTTTTAATAGCCTTTTTGTTCCTTTTTTGCTATTTCTTTGGTAAAATTTGAGAAGTTATTCAATTTTCTTTCCACCGAGTCAGTTTTTCTTTGTAATTTAAAACTTGTGCCGTTTATTTTTTGGGCTTCTTTAATAAGACTTTGTGTCATTTTGCTAAATATTTTATCAGTATTTGTCGACATCGAATTCTGAAACCATGTCGGTCACTCCACTAACACTAACTTGTCAAATTTGCTGCTGCTTTTAAATTGATAAAGTCAAAAACTCACACAGTTTTCAATTAAGAAATTCGAAATACCGAACTTCAGGACTTGTGGTACAAAGTGAAGGATACTTATGAAAAGTATTTCGATTATTTGATAACCGTTGAGGGTACTCTGACGGAATTGCTTCTCTGCTATGTTTATCTGCTATGTCAGTCTATGAAATTGTCACGGATCATTGGGATCCTATTTAGTTTTTATTTGTATTCAGCGTCT
Organism: Musca domestica; assembly: GCF_030504385.1. Lineage (NCBI taxonomy): Eukaryota > Metazoa > Arthropoda > Insecta > Diptera > Muscidae > Musca > Musca domestica. The sequence goes on along the minus strand of NW_026712172.1, from coordinate 349,864 downwards.
GTCAAAACTTACGGTGACACTCTGGGAACAGAGTCTCACAGATAAGTCTTCCTTATCGTCCTGGGCTCAGCCTCAATTCGTTCCCCACGGAGAGAATTCAGACGCTTGCCTGTTTGCGGGACATAAAAGGTATATATTCATCAAAATCCCCAAACCAACGCAACGTTAAGGCACATTTGGTGATAACTTCCTCAGATACAGTAAAATCTTATTCAAAACATCGTTGTGTTGTATGCCCTAATGAAAATCATGCGCTCTACTCTTGTTATCGTTTCAAAAAGATGTCTTTCGATCAAAAAATTACTGTTGTAAAAAGTATGGCTTGTGTTTCAATTGTTTGTCAAGAGGTCATTCGGTTAGTAATTGTCCCAGTGCACATAGTTGCTACGTATGTCATGAAAATCATCATACCCTTATGCATAAACCTAATCGATCGGTGCCTACAAACACTGGTGCAAATCCGTCAAGTGTTTCACACATCGCATAACTCTCGAGTCCTTCTCGGTACCGCCATTGTTAATATTGTTCACGAAGGAAATTCTTATCCTGTTCGAGCCCTCATTGACCCGGCGTCGGAGGCTAGTTTTATAACTGAGAACCTTCAAAATAGATTGAAGTTATCGTCTCGATTCACTCCATAGACAAATGAAAATATAGACAACAACAAAGAAATATGTCAATTCTGTTGTGATTCTTCACCCGAATATACAAAGGCGCAACAGAATCCATGAATTTAAGCAACGACAACGATAATTTTTGGTGCTAATCAGCCACAGGGATCGAATAATTTGGCTATGGTGGACAGAACTTCTCTTTTTGTTGAGTTAGGTTTATTTTCAATAGATGGCAATTTAAAAGAGAAACAATCTTCTGAGATATTCCATCTAATCCCCAGAGTTTTAGAGGAAGCATTCTCAGATATATCTGGAAAATTTAGGGGTAAAAGATGGTCTTAATGTAAATCTTTAATAATTTTGAGTTCATTAGTTCTCGCTTCTTTTATTGAGTGACCTCCCGCTAGGACGTCATCTACATATAAGTTTTGCAAAATTTTTTCTGATGCTGTGGATATATTCCTTTGACGTCTTTTGCTAAATGCATTAGAGTACGAAGCTCTAGAAAGGGTGCGCAGTTCACGCCGAAAGTACTGTTAAAAGTTCATAATCCTCGGCAGTGTCAGTAAGAGATCTTCTAAGTTAAATTCTTTGAAATCTGACTTCTATCCAATATAATCTGTCGGTATATTTATTTAAAGTAGGGCTTGAAGCATTAAATACTACTCTAAGTTTAGTAGTCAAGCGATCTGGTTTGATGACAGCGTGGTGTGGCAAATAGTAATTTGGGGTCTGATATATTTCTTCCTGCGAAACTTTTCTCATATGTCCCAAACCTACGTATTCTAATATCGGTTTGTCATACAAATCCTCTTCTGACCGCAAAAACTCAAGTCACCTTTGTGAACTTTAATACTTACCTTTTGCATCATTTGTAAATAAACCTGAACTAAAGTATATTTAACGAAAATACTTACCTCTGAAAACTTTCCTAAGTGAACTTTAATACTTACCTTTCCATACTTATTTAATAAACTTGAATTAAAAATTGAAAACAATTATTTTTGTGGACAAAAAAATTATAAGCCACCGTGTAAGTCAGAAACAGCGAGGAAATTGAATATTTTTATGCGCAACGTCGAATTTTAGGTAACGCTGTGAATTTTGCAAGCAGTTTCCGTGTGGTGGAGGGTATTTAAGATTTTAATAGATTCATTGTATATTAAAATATACATATTGAATTTATTCAAATTCAGATTGCTAAGTGCAACATATCCTTTTTACGTTTAACGACACATTAACAGCTTCAGGCCGCAATGGAACCAGTAGTCAACAAATATGTAGACCAGATGAGTCGGCGCATTATTAAGTTCCAGATTGTTTTCCATCAGGTGACACAATGCAAACTGGAATAAGCGCCAAATGCAAAAAAAAATGTACTTATATTTTAAAGAAAACCTAATTAAATTCAACTGACCTTTTATTTTTAAATATATAGTTGTATTTTGGCAATATGAATATAAATCCTCGTATTTTGGGCTATTTTTTATTCATTCAATTAAACAACTCTCTAAAACGCATACTGTATAAGTTAGATATTTTGTCCCTCAACTTCCCTTGCTCGATCAATCACGGATGCTGATTGGCCCACAGGCATCTCCTCTACAACTCCCCTGGCGGAGACCGTAGTGAGCGGATCGCCGCTGGGCATTGGTTGTTGTCGGTAACCTCACCTTGTTACACATGCTGTCATTGGAAGTAGTTTTAGTTGTATTAGTAGACAGACATGGGATCCTCTGCGATCACCTAGAACCTCTGCGTTCACTTGTCATTAGTCTTTGAAGCAATACCCATCACGACCACTGTCGCCAACACACCATATTTGAAAAGAGGTAACCTTATTGTAAAAATAAACTTACAAAGCAATTCAATAAATCAGCAGACTTACTGAGAAAAGAAATTAATACTACTTGTTTTACTTCCTATTTTGTTTTTCTTTTCCTCCCTTGCCCATCTCACATACAAACAATTTGGTCGCATCGAGCCGGATTCGCCAAGTTGAGAAGTTTGCCTGGCTATTAATTGCTGTTTCTTGTTCTCTTTTTACAAAGAAATCATCTGCAAAACACACAGTATTTCGAGGAGTAATAAACGGAGTTACAAATTTAATATACTCCTCCACAGAATGATGGAGGGTATAAAAACAGAGCCGTTCTCTTTAATGGAAAAGGAGGATCACTTTTGTTAAAACACTTTAAATCGACCGGTACGTGAACATTATTTATAATGAAAATTGTGCCGCTTATATGAGTAAGATTTGTGAAATGCCTTAAAAAATGGACATTAAAGACGGAAACTACGGGCCGCAAAGCGGACCGGGTCAGCTAGTATATTATGAAAGAAGTAATTTTTCGTTTTCCTCGTCTTCGGACTCAGAGCATGAGTACAAAGTGGCATTAATAAGGAAAAACATTCGTAACAAATTTAGTCCTATAACATTGCCTGAAGTGGCGTAAGTGATTCTATTTAAAATAGAATAAAACTGACACTTTCACCAACTTCTTGTTTCTTTTTGTTTGACTTTTTTCCGCACAAAAATCATTACATACTTTGTTTTCGATAGCATACTACCTATCGTGTAAAACTTCGAGTAAAAACAATTCGATAACGACTGCGGTGATCCGCGTAAACTACATTACGATGCTGAAGTACTCGATTTCGATTGCGGTGATTTGGTCCCTGCTTTTAGACTGTTGTCTCTTTCTCTGTGGTGAGTCTTCTTCTTGGAGGCGCTGCTCTTGTTGTTTATCCCATTGCCGATGATCTTACCGTTGTGGACGTTGCCGGTGATCTTGTAGACGTTGTCGGTTGGAGGGTCTCTCTTCGTCATCTTCTCAGTTGCGTTTAGGTAGGTTGGCCGCCATATCTGTAAGTGAGAAGAAGTTAGTACCAAATTCATTAACTAAAAGGGGGTAGTTTACAACCCTGATGTTTAGCTCAACCTCTTTGTACGTTCGGACAATACGTCCTAATCTCAATTCAAGTGATGATAAGCGGTCGTCTTTCAGAACAACGAGGTCCCCTTCTTTTAAATTATCCATCTAATATTTCCATTTGTGTCTTCTATGGAGTTCATTCAAGTATTCAGTTTTCCCTCTATGAGTCGTTTCCAACGATTAACGTATAAAATATCTGAGTCGGAAATATCAGGTTCTGCTGGTTCTAGCAGAGACGACCCAATTAGGAAATGCGCTGGAGTTAATAGAGCCATTTCGATAGGGAATTGAGACAAGCCTCTATGCGATTAGTATCGTGTTAAATTCTTCGAAAGTGAAATTAAGATTTGGAAAACTCTTCCTAAGATGTGTATTAAAGGACTTAACTCCTGCTTCCCACATTCCGCTCATGCGGGGAGTTCCAGGAGGTATACATTTCCATTCCAAATTTTAATGAGAATTTTGAGTCATGGCTTTCTATCTAAGATTTTTCATAAATATTGTTCTATCCTTTTTTAGGGATTTAGAGGCACCGACAAAAGTTTGTGCCGTTGTCTGAATATATACAGGAGGGACATCCTCTTCGACCGATAAAGCGAGCGAAAACGGCTAAAAAGGATTCGGTGGAAAGATCAGTGGTTGCTTCTAAGTGAATTGACTTGGTTGCAAAACATATAAAAACACTTACATATCCTTTTGTAAAGAGACAAGCGCGACCAGTAAAGTTTTTAATATTAAAAGGGGGAAGGGTCTTGTAAGAGAGGTTATATCAAGCGGAAGAGAAGCCATGATTTGATTTTGATTATGTTTTCTATAATTATTATGTTTTTTTTTAACTGAGACTTATAACATGAATTTCCAGTATTTAGAACGTAAATTTCGAGTCATGAGTTGATTTCCTCCGTGCAATGTTATTTTATGTGTAAATCAGGGCTAGGCAGAGAAATTCAAAATTATTTTGTGATTGTATGTGTTTTGAAATAAAAAATATTTCAAGTGTTTCTTTGCCTCTCTCTACACAGTGGGAAATATTTTGTTAGTTTTTTTTTTTAATTTTTATATTTGTTTTCATAATCGTTGAGGCGTGAATTTTCTAAATAATATTTTTGAAGAGCCTTCGAGACGTGGATTTTCTAAAGAATATTTTCTGAAGAGACCTCGAAACATGGATTTGTTGAAGAGTATCTTCTGAAGAGACTTCGAAACTTGAATTTTTTTAAGTATATGAAGAATCTTTGGGACGTAGAGTTGTAAATTATATTTTTTGAAGAGCCTTCGAGACGTCGATTTTTTTTAAAGAATATAAGAGTCTTCCAAAATTTTTGTTCGTAGAAATTCATATTTAAGGAAAAATTATAAATAAGTGGCCCCGAAAGGATACCTTTCCCATTCACTATCGAAATCTTTGTCACACCTTTTTCTGAAATCAAAGTTATGATTATGTTCTTTGCCCACGTTTTTTCGATAATTTCTGATATTCTGTTGCCTACAAACGTTTTCCAATGACACGGAGGCCTTTTGGGCCAGTTTAAAACAATTTTCGAGTCTGTCCAAAAATGAGAATGAGAAAAATGAGTTTTGGAAGCTAAAAGAAATATGTCAATTTTGTTGTGATTCTTCACCCGAATATACAAAGCTGTGCCGTTCTGAGGCGCAACAGAATCCATGAATTTAAGCAACGACAACGATAATTTTTGGTGCTAATCAGCCACAGGGATCGAATAATTTAGCTATGGTGGACAGAACTTCTTTTTTTGTTGAGTTAGGTTTATTTTCAATAGATGGCGATTTAAAAGAGAAACAATCTTCTGAGATATTCCATCTAATCCCAGAGTTTTAGTGGAAGCATTCTCAGATATATCTGGAAAATTTAGGGGTAAAAGATGGTCTTAATGTAAATCTTTAATAATTTTGAGTTCATTAGTTCTCGCTTCTTTTATTGAGTGACCTCCCGCTAGGACGTCATCTACATATAAGTTTTGCAAAATTTTTTCTGATGCTCTGGGTATATACCTTTGACGTCTTTTGCTAATTGCATTAGAGTACGAAGCTCTAGAAAGGGTGCGCAGTTCACGCCGAAAGTACTGTTAAAAGTTCATAATCCTCGGCAGTGTCAGTAAGAGATCATCTAAATTGAATTCTTTGAAATCGTGTCTGACTTCTATCCAATATAATCTGTCGGTATATTTATTTAAAGTAGGGCTTGAAGCATTAAATACTACTCTAAGTTTAGTAGTCAAGCGATCTGGTTTGATGACAGCATGGTGTGCAAATAGTAATTTGGGGTCTGATATATTTCTTCCTGCGAAACTTTTCTCATAAGTCCCATGTCTACGTATTCTAATATCGGTTTTTCATACAAATCCTCTTCTGACCGCAAAAACTCAAGTCACCTTTGTGAACTTTAATACTTACCTTTTGCATCATTTGTAAATAAACCTGAACTAAAGTATATTTAACGAAAATACTTACCTCTGAAAACTTTCCTAAGTGAACTGTAATACTTACCTTTCCATACTTATTTAATAAACTTGAATTAAAAATTGAAAACAATTATTTTTGTGGACAAAAAAATTATAAGCCACCGTGTATGTCAGAAACAGCGAGGAAATTGGATATTTTTATGCGCAACGTCGTAATTAGGTAACGCTGTGAATTTAGCAAGTAGTTTCCGTGTGGTGGAGGGTATTTAAGATTTTAATAGATTCATTGTATATTAAAATATACATATTGAATTTATTCAAATTAAGATTGCTAAGTGCAACATATACTTTTTACGTTTAACAACACATTAACAGCTTCAGGCCGCAATGGAACCAGTAGTCAACAAATATGTAGACCAGATGAGTCGGCGCATTATTAAGTTCCAGATTATTTTCCATCAGGTGACACAATGCAAACTGGAATAAGTGCCAAATGCAAGAAACTGTACTTATATTTTAAAGAAAACCTAATTAAATTCACCCGACCTTTTATTTTTAAATATATAGTTGTATTTTGGCAATATGAATATAAATCCTCGTATTTTGGGCTATTTTTTATTCATTCAATTAAGCAACTCTCTAAAACGCATACTGTATAAGTTAGATATTTTGTCCCTCAACTTCCCTTGCTCGATCAATCACGGATGCATTTGGCCCACAGGCATCTCCTCTACAACTCCCCTGGCGGAGACCGTAGTGAGCGGATCGTCGCTGGGCATTGGTTGTCGGTAACCTCACCTTGTTACACATGCTCTCATTGGAAGTAGTTTTAGTTGTATTAGTAGACAGACATGGGATCCTCTGCGATCACCTAGAACCTCTGCGTTCACTTGTCATTAGTCTTTGAAGCAATACCCATCACGGCCACTGTCGCCAACACACCATATTTGAAAAGAGGTAACCTTATTGTAAAAATAATATCATCCGCATCGAGCCGGATTCGCCAAGTTGAGAAGTTTGCCTGGCTATTAATTGCTGTTTCTTGTTCTCTTTTTACAAAAAAATCATCTGCAAAACACACATCCCCTTTCATTAATCGCACCACGGCATCAACATCATCCTATTCATCATCATCAACATCAAAAAAGGTACGTAAGTTCAGTGAATTTTGTTTTTGTGAGCTTAGATTGCTTTAATTTTTGAAAAACAAGTAAAAAAGTGTTAGTTTTTGTTTGCTTCGCGGTACTGGTCGCCTTTGTTTTACCCTTAGTCGCGGTATCCTTAAATTTACAGTCCACAACAATTTTATTTTGCTAAAGAATCTATTAAAGATTCCTTTAAATCGAGATTTATTCGCATTATTTTCCATTTTATTGCGAAATAATCAAATTTCCCGGTTAATTTGTGTTTAATAATTCGAATTTATCAAAAAGAAATATATTTCTGTTTATAAAATAATCTGCCGCTGTAGTGTGCATAATTTCGTGTTCGGTTATTGCAATATTCCCCACACATTTCTCCTTTGTCGAGTGAACTCTTTTACATCTCATCAATTCGGTATTACTCTCAACGAGAATAAAATCACCCACATTGCAAGTGCGTTTTTTTCTAATTAACATACAAACATACCATCGATTGCCAAATCCCCCCGTACGTCTCCCTATCTCACACTGTTGGGTAATTTTCGTTGGTCTGTTTGTAATATTGCAATAACAATAATACCCTTCCAAGCGCCTTTTTCTAGTGTCAGTCTACTAACCAACAACTATAACAACAACTTATTTATTCTACCAACTCTCACTGTTGGTTCGTCGTCGTTGGTCAGTTCGTAGCGAGGCAGTTGCTTACCCACACAATTTTTTTGTCACCCTACATTCGGCATATTATATGTACATATCATTGTGCTCCTTTGCGAGAAAAATATCAATATTTTCGTAACTTATCTTAAAAGTTTTGATTATTTTAAAAAAAATATTAGTTCGTGTGTACATATCAGTATTTGTCAATTGGAAATACGTGCACCTTACACTCGGCACTCACCGACAATTTATCAATTTTTCTTATTTTTCGAATTTTTTCAATATTGATTAATAAATATCCCCAATTTAAATATATTTTGATTATTACTTGGATATTTTTATACGCTTATTTGCCTTTTCCTCATTAATTTGTTTTTAATAGCCTTTTTGTTCCTGTTTTGCTATTTCTTTGGTAAAATTTGAGAAGTTATTCAATTTTCTTTCCACCGAGTCAATTTTTCTTTGTAATTTAATACTTGCCGTTTATTTTTGGGCTTCTTTAATAAGACTTTGTGTCATTTTGCTAAATATTTTATCAGTATTTGTCGACATCGAATTCTGAAACCATGTCGGTCACTCCACTAACACTAACTTGTTAAATTTGCTGCTGCTTTTAAATTGATAAAGGCAGAAACTCACACAGTTTTCAATTAAGAAATTCGAAATACCGAACTTCAGGACTTGTGGTACAAAGTGAAGGATACTTATGAAAAGTATTTCGATTATTTGATAACCGTTGAGGGTACTCTGACGGAATTGCTTCTCTGCTATGTTTATCTGCTATATCAGTCTATGAAATTGTCACGGATCATTGGGATCCTATTTAGTTTTTATTTGTATTCAGCGTCTGTCAAAACTTACGGTGACACTCTGGGAACAGAGTCTCACAGATAAGTCTTCCTTATCGTCATGGGCTCAGCTCAATTCGTTCCCCACGGAGAGAATTCAGACGCTTGCCTGTTTGCGGGACATAAAAGGTATAGATTCATCAAAATCCCCAAACCAACGCAACGTTAAGGCACATTTGGCGATAACTTCCTCAGATACAGTAAAATCTTATTCAAAACATCGTTGTGTTGTATGCCCTAATGAAAATCATGCGCTCTACTCTTGTTATCGTTTCAAAAAGATGTCTTTCGATCAAAAAATTACTGTTGTAAAAAGTATGGCTTGTGTTTCAATTGTTTGTCAAGAGGTCATTGGGTTAGTAATTGTCCCAGTGCACATAGTTGCTATGTATGTCATGAAAATCATCATACCCTTATGCATAAACCTAATCGATCGGTGCCTACAAACACTGGTGCAAATCCGTCAAGTGTTTCACACATCGCATAACTGTCGAGTCCTTCTCGGTACCGCCATTGTTAATATTGTTCACGAAGGAAATTCTTATCCTGTTCGAGCCCTCATTGACCCGGCGTCCGAGGCTAGTTTTATAACTGAGAACCTTCAAAATAGATTGAAGTTATCGTCTCGATTCACTCCATAGACAAATGAAAATATAGACAACAACAAAGAAATATGTCAATTCTGTTGTGATTCTTCACCCGAATATACAAAGCTGTGCCGTTCTGAGGCGCAACAGAATCCATGAATTTAAGCAACGACAACGATAATTTTTGGTGCTAATCAGCCACAGGGATCGAATAATTTGGCTATGGTGGACAGAACTTCTCTTTTTGTTGAGTTAGGTTTATTTTCAATAGATGGCGATTTAAAAGAGAAACAATCTTCTGAGATATTCCATCTAATCCCCAGAGTTTTAGTGGAAGCATTTTCAGATATATCTGGAAAATTTAGGGGTAAAAGATGGTCTTAATGTAAATCTTTAATAATTTTGAGTTCATTAGTTCTCGCTTCTTTTATTGAGTGACCTCCCGCTAGGACGTCATCTACATATAAGTTTTGCAAAATTTTTTCTGATGTCAGTAAGAGATCTTCTAAGTAAAATTCTTTGAAATCGTGTCTGACTTCTATCCAATATAATCTGTCGGTATATTTATTTAAAGTAGGGCTTGAAGCATTAAATACTACTCTAAGTTTAGTAGTCAAGCGATCTGGTTTGATGACAGCATGGTGTGGCAAATAGTAATTTGGGGTCTGATATATTTCTTCCTGCGAAACTTTTCTCATATGTCCCAAACCTACGTATTCTAATATCGGTTTGTCATACAAATCCTCTTCTGACCGCAAAAACTCAAGTCACCTTTGTGAACTTTAATACTTACCTTTTGCATCATTTGTAAATAAACCTGAACTAAAGTATATTTAACGAAAATACTCACCTCTGAAAACTTTTCTAAGTGAACTGTAATACTTACCTTTCCATACTTATTTAATAAACTTGAATTAAAAATTGAAAACAATTATTTTTGTGGACAAAAAAATTATAAGCCACCGTGTATGTCAGAAACAGCGAGGAAATTGAATATTTTTATGCGCAACGTCGTAATTAGGTAACGCTGTGAATTTTGCAAGTAGTTTCCGTGTGGTGGAGGGTATTTAAGATTTTAATAGATTCATTGTATATTAAAATATACATATTGAATTTATTCAAATTAAGATTGCTAAGTGCAACATATACTTTTTACGTTTAACGACACATTAACAGCTTCAGGCCGCAATGGAACCAGTAGTCAACAAATATGTAGACCAGATGAGTCGGCGCATTATTAAGTTCCAGATTGTTTTCCATCAGGTGACACAATGCAAACTGGAATAAGTGCCAAATGCAAAAAAATGTACTTATATTTTAAAGAAAACCTAATTAAATTCACCCGACCTTTTATTTTTAAATATATAGTTGTATTTTGGCAATATGAATATAAATCCACGTATTTTGGGCTATTTTTTATTCATTCAATTAAACAACTCTCTAAAACGCATACTGTATGAGTTAAATATTTTGTCCCTCAACTTCCCTTGCTCGATCAATCACGGATGCATTTGGCCCACAGGCATCTCCTCTACAACTCTCCTGGCGGAGACCGTAGTGAGCGGATCGTCGCTGGGCATTGGTTGTCGGTAACCTCACCTTGTTACACATGCTCTCATTGGAAGTAGTTTTAGTTGTATTAGTAGACAGACATGGGATCCTCTGCGATCACCTAGAACCTCTGCGTTCACTTGTCATTAGTCTTTGAAGCAATACCCATTACGGCCACTGTCGCCAACACACCATATTTGAAAAGAGGTAACCTTATTGTAAAAATAATATCATCCGCATCGAGCCGGATTCGCCAAGTTGAGAAGTTTGCCTGGCTATTAATTGCTGTTTCTTGTTCTCTTTTTACAAAGAAATCATCTGCAAAACACACATCCCCTTTCATTAATCGCACCACGGCATCAACATCATCCTATTCATCATCATCAACATCAAAAAAGGTACGTAAGTTCAGTGAATTTTGTTTTTGTGAGCTTAGAGTGCTTTAATTTTTGAAAAACAAGTAAAAAAGTGTTAGTTTTTGTTTGCTTCGCGGTACTGGTCGCCTTTGTTTTACCCTTAGTCGCGGTATCCTTATATTTACAGTCCACAACAATTTTATTTTGCTAAAGAATCTATTAAAGATTCCTTTAAATCGAGATTTATTCGCATTATTTTCCATTTTATTGCGAAATAATCAAATTTCCCGGTTAATTTGTGTTTAATAATTCGAATTTATCAAAAAGAAATATATTTCTGTTTATAAAATAATCTGCCGCTGTAGTGTGCATAATTTCGTGTTCGGTTATTGCAATATTCCCCACACATTTCTCCTTTGTCGAGTGAACTCTTTTACATCTCATCAATTCGGTATTACTCTCAACGAGAATAAAATCACCCACATTGCAAGTGCGTTTTTTTCTAATTAACATACAAACATACCATCGATTGCCAAATCCCCCCGTACGTCTCCCTATCTCACACTGTTGGGTAATTTTCGTTGGTCTGTTTGTAATATTGCAATAACAATAATACCCTTCCAAGCGCCTTTTTCTAGTGTCAGTCTACTAACCAACAACTATAACAACAACTTATTTATTCTACCAACTCTCACTGTTGGTTCGTCGTCGTTGGTCAGTTCGTAGCGAGGCAGTTGCTTACCCACACAATTTTTTTGTCACCCTACATTCGGCATATTATATGTACATATCATTGTGCTCCTTTGCGAGAAAAATATCAATATTTTCGTAACTTATCTTAAAAGTTTTGATTATTTTAAAAAAAATATTAGTTCGTGTGTACATATCAGTATTTGTCAATTGGAAATACGTGCACCTTACACTCGGCACTCACCGACAATTTATCAATTTTTCTTATTTTTCGAATTTTTTCAATATTGATTAATAAATATCCCCAATTTAAATATATTTTGATTATTACTTGGATATTTTTATACGCTTATTTGCCTTTTCCTCATTAATTTGTTTTTAATAGCCTTTTTGTTCCTGTTTTGCTATTTCTTTGGTAAAATTTGAGAAGTTATTCAATTTTCTTTCCACCGAGTCAATTTTTCTTTGTAATTTAATACTTGCCGTTTATTTTTGGGCTTCTTTAATAAGACTTTGTGTCATTTTGCTAAATATTTTATCAGTATTTGTCGACATCGAATTCTGAAACCATGTCGGTCACTCCACTAACACTAACTTGTTAAATTTGCTGCTGCTTTTAAATTGATAAAGGCAGAAACTCACACAGTTTTCAATTAAGAAATTCGAAATACCGAACTTCAGGACTTGTGGTACAAAGTGAAGGATACTTATGAAAAGTATTTCGATTATTTGATAACCGTTGAGGGTACTCTGACGGAATTGCTTCTCTGCTATGTTTATCTGCTATATCAGTCTATGAAATTGTCACGGATCATTGGGATCCTATTTAGTTTTTATTTGTATTCAGCGTCTGTCAAAACTTACGGTGACACTCTGGGAACAGAGTCTCACAGATAAGTCTTCCTTATCGTCATGGGCTCAGCTCAATTCGTTCCCCACGGAGAGAATTCAGACGCTTGCCTGTTTGCGGGACATAAAAGGTATAGATTCATCAAAATCCCCAAACCAACGCAACGTTAAGGCACATTTGGCGATAACTTCCTCAGATACAGTAAAATCTTATTCAAAACATCGTTGTGTTGTATGCCCTAATGAAAATCATGCGCTCTACTCTTGTTATCGTTTCAAAAAGATGTCTTTCGATCAAAAAATTACTGTTGTAAAAAGTATGGCTTGTGTTTCAATTGTTTGTCAAGAGGTCATTGGGTTAGTAATTGTCCCAGTGCACATAGTTGCTATGTATGTCATGAAAATCATCATACCCTTATGCATAAACCTAATCGATCGGTGCCTACAAACACTGGTGCAAATCCGTCAAGTGTTTCACACATCGCATAACTGTCGAGTCCTTCTCGGTACCGCCATTGTTAATATTGTTCACGAAGGAAATTCTTATCCTGTTCGAGCCCTCATTGACCCGGCGTCCGAGGCTAGTTTTATAACTGAGAACCTTCAAAATAGATTGAAGTTATCGTCTCGATTCACTCCATAGACAAATGAAAATATAGACAACAACAAAGAAATATGTCAATTCTGTTGTGATTCTTCACCCGAATATACAAAGCTGTGCCGTTCTGAGGCGCAACAGAATCCATGAATTTAAGCAACGACAACGATAATTTTTGGTGCTAATCAGCCACAGGGATCGAATAATTTGGCTATGGTGGACAGAACTTCTCTTTTTGTTGAGTTAGGTTTATTTTCAATAGATGGCGATTTAAAAGAGAAACAATCTTCTGAGATATTCCATCTAATCCCCAGAGTTTTAGTGGAAGCATTTTCAGATATATCTGGAAAATTTAGGGGTAAAAGATGGTCTTAATGTAAATCTTTAATAATTTTGAGTTCATTAGTTCTCGCTTCTTTTATTGAGTGACCTCCCGCTAGGACGTCATCTACATATAAGTTTTGCAAAATTTTTCTGATGTCAGTAAGAGATCTTCTAAGTAAAATTCTTTGAAATCGTGTCTGACTTCTATCCAATATAATCTGTCGGTATATTTATTTAAAGTAGGGCTTGAAGCATTAAATACTACTCTAAGTTTAGTAGTCAAGCGATCTGGTTTGATGACAGCATGGTGTGGCAAATAGTAATTTGGGGTCTGATATATTTCTTCCTGCGAAACTTTTCTCATATGTCCCAAACCTACGTATTCTAATATCGGTTTGTCATACAAATCCTCTTCTGACCGCAAAAACTCAAGTCACCTTTGTGAACTTTAATACTTACCTTTTGCATCATTTGTAAATAAACCTGAACTAAAGTATATTTAACGAAAATACTCACCTCTGAAAACTTTTCTAAGTGAACTGTAATACTTACCTTTCCATACTTATTTAATAAACTTGAATTAAAAATTGAAAACAATTATTTTTGTGGACAAAAAAATTATAAGCCACCGTGTATGTCAGAAACAGCGAGGAAATTGAATATTTTTATGCGCAACGTCGTAATTAGGTAACGCTGTGAATTTTGCAAGTAGTTTCCGTGTGGTGGAGGGTATTTAAGATTTTAATAGATTCATTGTATATTAAAATATACATATTGAATTTATTCAAATTAAGATTGCTAAGTGCAACATATACTTTTTACGTTTAACGACACATTAACAGCTTCAGGCCGCAATGGAACCAGTAGTCAACAAATATGTAGACCAGATGAGTCGGCGCATTATTAAGTTCCAGATTGTTTTCCATCAGGTGACACAATGCAAACTGGAATAAGTGCCAAATGCAAAAAAATGTACTTATATTTTAAAGAAAACCTAATTAAATTCACCCGACCTTTTATTTTTAAATATATAGTTGTATTTTGGCAATATGAATATAAATCCACGTATTTTGGGCTATTTTTTATTCATTCAATTAAACAACTCTCTAAAACGCATACTGTATGAGTTAAATATTTTGTCCCTCAACTTCCCTTGCTCGATCAATCACGGATGCATTTGGCCCACAGGCATCTCCTCTACAACTCTCCTGGCGGAGACCGTAGTGAGCGGATCGTCGCTGGGCATTGGTTGTCGGTAACCTCACCTTGTTACACATGCTCTCATTGGAAGTAGTTTTAGTTGTATTAGTAGACAGACATGGGATCCTCTGCGATCACCTAGAACCTCTGCGTTCACTTGTCATTAGTCTTTGAAGCAATACCCATTACGGCCACTGTCGCCAACACACCATATTTGAAAAGAGGTAACCTTATTGTAAAAATAATATCATCCGCATCGAGCCGGATTCGCCAAGTTGAGAAGTTTGCCTGGCTATTAATTGCTGTTTCTTGTTCTCTTTTTACAAAGAAATCATCTGCAAAACACACATCCCCTTTCATTAATCGCACCACGGCATCAACATCATCCTATTCATCATCATCAACATCAAAAAAGGTACGTAAGTTCAGTGAATTTTGTTTTTGTGAGCTTAGAGTGCTTTAATTTTTGAAAAACAAGTAAAAAAGTGTTAGTTTTTGTTTGCTTCGCGGTACTGGTCGCCTTTGTTTTACCCTTAGTCGCGGTATCCTTATATTTACAGTCCACAACAATTTTATTTTGCTAAAGAATCTATTAAAGATTCCTTTAAATCGAGATTTATTCGCATTATTTTCCATTTTATTGCGAAATAATCAAATTTCCCGGTTAATTTGTGTTTAATAATTCGAATTTATCAAAAAGAAATATATTTCTGTTTATAAAATAATCTGCCGCTGTAGTGTGCATAATTTCGTGTTCGGTTATTGCAATATTCCCCACACATTTCTCCTTTGTCGAGTGAACTCTTTTACATCTCATCAATTCGGTATTACTCTCAACGAAAATAAAATCACCCACATTGCAAGTGCGTTTTTTTCTAATTAACATACAAACATACCATCGATTGCCAAATCCCCCCGTACGTCTCCCTATCTCACACTGTTGGGTAATTTTCGTTGGTCTGTTTGTAATATTGCAATAACAATAATACCCTTCCAAGCGCCTTTTTCTAGTGTCAGTCTACTAACCAACAACTATAACAACAACTTATTTATTCTACCAACTCTCACTGTTGGTTCGTCGTCGTTGGTTAGTTCGTAGCGAGGCAGTTGCTTACCCACACAATTTTTTTGTCACCCTACATTCGGCATATTATATGTACATATCATTGTGCTCCTTTGCGAGAAAAATATCAATATTTTCGTAACTTATCTTAAAAGTTTTGATTATTTTAAAAAAAATATTAGTTCGTGTGTACATATCAGTATTTGTCAATTGGAAATACGTGCACCTTACACTCGGCACTCACCGACAATTTATCAATTTTTCTTATTTTTCGAATTTTTTCAATATTGATTAATAAATATCCCCAATTTAAATATATTTTGATTATTACTTGGATATTTTTATACGCTTATTTGCCTTTTCCTCATTAATTTGTTTTTAATAGCCTTTTTGTTCCTTTTTTGCTATTTCTTTGGTAAAATTTGAGAAGTTATTCAATTTTCTTTCCACCGAGTCAGTTTTTCTTTGTAATTTAAAACTTGCGCCGTTTATTTTTTGGGCTTCTTTAATAAGACTTTGTGTCATTTTGCTAAATATTTTATCAGTATTTGTCGACATCGAATTCTGAAACCATGTCGGTCACTCCACTAACACTAACTTGTTAAATTTGCTGCTGCTTTTAAATTGATAAAGGCAGAAACTCACACAGTTTTCAATTAAGAAATTCGAAATACCGAACTTCAGGACTTGTGGTACAAAGTGAAGGATACTTATGAAAAGTATTTCGATTATTTGATAACCGTTGAGGGTACTCTGACGGAATTGCTTCTCTGCTATGTTTATCTGCTATATCAGTCTATGAAATTGTCACGGATCATTGGGATCCTATTTAGTTTTATTTGTATTCAGCGTCTGTCAAAACTTACGGTGACACTCTGGGAACAGAGTCTCACAGATAAGTATTCCTTATCGTCATGGGCTCAGCTCAATTCGTTCCCCACGGAGAGAATTCAGACGCTTGCCTGTTTGCGGGACATAAAAGGTATAGATTCATCAAAATCCCCAAACCAACGCAACGTTAAGGCACATTTGGCGATAACTTCCTCAGATACAGTAAAATCTTATTCAAAACATCGTTGTGCTGTATGCCCTAATGAAAATCATGCGCTCTACTCTTGTTATCGTTTCAAAAAGATGTCTTTCGATCAAAAAATTACTGTTGTAAAAAGTATGGCTTGTGTTTCAATTGTTTGTCAAGAGGTCATTCGGTTAGTAATTGTCCCAGTGCACATAGTTGCTATGTATGTCATGAAAATCATCATACCCTTATGCATAAACCTAATCGATCGGTGCCTACAAACACTGGTGCAAATCCGTCAAGTGTTTCACACATCGCATAACTCTCGAGTCCTTCTCGGTACCGCCATTGTTAATATTGTTCACGAAGGAAATTCTTATCCTGTTCGAGCCCTCATTGACCCGGCGTCGGAGGCTAGTTTTATAACTGAGAACCTTCAAAATAGATTGAAGTTATCGTCTCGATTCACTCCATAGACAAATGAAAATATAGACAACAACAAAGAAATATGTCAATTCTGTTGTGATTCTTCACCCGAATATACAAAGCTGTGCCGTTCTGAGGCGCAACAGAATCCATGAATTTAAGCAACGACAACGATAATTTTTGGTGCTAATCAGCCACAGGGATCGAATAATTTGGCTATGGTGGACAGAACTTCTCTTTTTGTTGAGTTAGGTTTATTTTCAATAGATGGCGATTTAAAAGAGAAACAATCTTCTGAGATATTCCATCTAATCCCCAGAGTTTTAGTGGAAGCATTTTCAGATATATCTGGAAAATTTAGGGGTAAAAGATGGTCTTAATGTAAATCTTTAATAATTTTGAGTTCATTAGTTCTCGCTTCTTTTATTGAGTGACCT
The DNA here is from genome assembly GCF_030504385.1 of Musca domestica. Taxonomy (NCBI): domain Eukaryota; kingdom Metazoa; phylum Arthropoda; class Insecta; order Diptera; family Muscidae; genus Musca; species Musca domestica. The sequence continues at coordinate 332,145 of NW_026712172.1, read as the reverse complement.
CCCGCTAGGACGTCATCTACATATAAGTTTTGCAAAATTTTTTCTGATGTCAGTAAGAGATCTTCTAAGTTCAATTCTTTGAAATCGTGTCTGACTTCTATCCAATATAATCTGTCGGTATATTTATTTAAAGTAGGGCTTGAAGCATTAAATACTACTCTAAGTTTAGTAGTCAAGCGATCTGGTTTGATGACAGCGTGGTGTGGCAAATAGTAATTTGGGGTCTGATATATTTCTTCCTGCGAAACTTTTCTCATATGTCCCAAACCTACGTATTCTAATATCGGTTGTCATACAAATCCTCTTCTGACCGCAAAAACTCAAGTCACCTTTGTGAACTTTAATACTTACCTTTGCATCATTTGTAAATAAACCTGAACTAAAGTATATTTAACGAAAATACTCACCTCTGAAAACTTTTCTAAGTGAACTGTAATACTTACCTTTCCATACTTATTTAATAAACTTGAATTAAAATTTGAAAACAATTATTTTTGTGGACAAAAAAATTATAAGCCACCGTGTATGTCAAAACAGCGAGGAAATTGAATATTTTTATGCGCAACATCGTATTTAGGTAACGCTGTGAATTTTGCAAGTAGTTTCCGTGTGGTGGAGGGTATTTAAGATTTTAATAGATTCATTGTATATTAAAATATACATATTGAATTTATTCAAATTAAGATTGCTAAGTGCAACATATACTTTTTACGTTTAACGACACATTAACAGCTTCAAGCCGCAATGGAACCAGTAGTCAACAAATATGTAGACCAGATGAGTCGGCGCATTATTAAGTTCCAGATTGTTTTCCATCAGGTGACACAATGCAAACTGGAATAAGTGCCAAATGCAAAAAAATGTACTTATATTTTAAAGAAAACCTAATTAAATTCACCCGACCTTTATTTTTAAATATATAGTTGTATTTTGGCAATATGAATATAAATCCTCGTATTTTGGGCTATTTTTATTCATTCAATTAAACAACTCTCTAAAACGCATACTGTATAAGTTAGATATTTTGTCCCTCAGCTTCCCTTGCTCGATCAATCACGGATGCATTTGGCCCACAGGCATCTCCTCTACAACTCCCCTGGCGGAGACCGTAGTGAGCGGATCGTCGCTGGGCATTGGTTGTCGGTAACCTCACCTTGTTACACATGCTCTCATTGGAAGTAGTTTTAGTTGTATTAGTAGACAGACATGGGATCCTCTGCGATCACCTAGAACCTCTGCGTTCACTTGTCATTAGTCTTTGAAGCAATACCCATCACGGCCACTGTCGCCAACACACCATACTTGAAAAGAGGTAAGCTTTGTTTTACCCTTAGTCGCGGTATCCTTAAATTTACAGTCCACAACAATTTATTTTGCTAAAGAATCTATTAAAGATTCCTTTAAATCGAGATTTATTCGCATTATTTTCCATTTTATTGCGGAATAATCAAATTTCCTGGTTAATTTGTGTTTAATAATTCGAATTTATCAAAAAGAAATATATTTCTGTTTATAAAATAATCTGCCGCTGTAGTGTGCATAATTTCGTGTTCGGTTATTGCAATATTCCCCACACATTTCTCCTTTGTCGAGTGATCTCTTTTACATCTCATCAATTCGGTATTACTCTCAACGAGAATAAAATCACCCACATTGCAAGTGCGTTTTTTTCTAATTAACATACAAACATACCATCGATTGCCAAATCCCCCCGTACGTCTCCCTATCTCACACTGTTGGGTAATTTTCGTTGGTCTGTTTGTAATATTGCAATAACATTAATACCCTTCCAAGCACCTTTTTCTAGTGTCAGTCTACTAACCAACAACTATAACAACAACTTATTTATTCTACCAACTGTCACTGTTGGTTCGTCGTCGTTGGTTAGTTCGTAGCGAGGCAGTTGCTTACCCACACAATTTTTTGTCACCCTACATTCGGCATATTATATGTACATATCATTGTGCTCCTTTGCGGGAAAAATATCAATATTTTCGTAACTTATCTTAAAAGTTTTGATTATTTAAAAAAAATATTAGTTCGTGTGTACATATCAGTATTTGTCAATTGGAAATACGTGCACCCTACACTCGGCACACACCGACAATTTATCAATTTTTCTTATTTTTCGAATTTTTTCAATATTGATTAATAAATATCCCCAATTTAAATATATTTTGATTATTACTTGGATATTTTTATACGCTTTATTTGCCTTTTCCTCATAAATTTGTTTTAATAGCCTTTTTGTTCCTTTTTTTGCTATTTCTTTGGTAAAATTTGAGAAGTTATTCAATTTTCTTTCCACCGAGTCAGTTTTTCTTTGTAATTTAAAACTTGCGCCGTTTATTTTTTGGGTTACTTTAATAAGACTTTGTGTCATTTTGCTAAATATTTTTATCAGTATTTGTCCGACATCGAATTCTGAACCATGTCGGTCACTCCACTAACACTAACTTTTTAAATTTGCTGCTGCTTTTAAATTGATAAAGTCAGAAACTCACACAGTTTTCAATTAAGAAATTCGAAATACCGACTTCAGGACTTGTGGTACAAAGTGAAGGATACTTATGAAAAGTATTTCGATTATTTGATAACCGTTGAGGGTACTCTGACGGAATTGCTTCTCTGCTATGTTTATCTGCTATGTCAGTCTATGAAATTGTCACGGATCATTGGGATCCTATTTAGTTTTTATTTGTATTCAGCGTCCTGTCAAAACTTACGGTGACACTCGGGAACAGAGTCTCACAGATAAGTCTTCCTTATCGTCATAGGCTCAGCTCAATTCGTTTCCCCACGGAGAGAATTCAGACGCTTGCCTGTTTGCGGGACATAAAAGGTATAGATTCATCAAAATTCCCAAACCAACGCAACGTTAAGGCACATTTGGCGATAACTTCCTCAGATACAGTAAAATCTTATTCAAAACATCGTTGTGTTGTATGCCCTAATGAAAATCATGCGCTCTACTCTTGTTATCGTTTCGAAAAGATGTCATTCGATCAATTGTGTTTCAATTGTTTGTCAAGAGGTCATTCGGTTAGTAATTGTCCCAGTGCACATAGTTGATATGTATGTCATGAAAATCATCATACCCTTATGCATAAACCTAATCGATCGGTGCCTACAAACACTGGTGCAAATCCGTCAAGTGTTTCACACATCGCATAACTCTCGAGTCCTTCTCCGGTACCGCCATTGTTAATATTGTTCACGAAGGAAATTCTTATCCTGTTCGAGCCCTCATTGACCCGGCGTCGGAGGCTAGTTTTATAACTGAGAACCTTCAAAATAGATTGAAGTTATCGTCTCGATTCACTCCATAGACAAATGAAAATATAGACAACAACAAAGAAATATGTCAATTCTGTTGTGATTCTTCACCCGAATATACAAAGCTGTGCCGTTCTGAGGCGCAACAGAATCCATGAATTTAACGACAACGATAATTTTTGGTGCTAATCAGCCACAGGGATCGAATAATTTAGCTAGTGGTGGACAGAACTTCTCTTTTTGTTGAGTTAGGTTATTTTCAATAGATGGCGATTTAAAAGAAAACAATCTTCTGAGATATTCCATCTAATCCCCAGAGTTTTAGTGGAAGCATTCTCAGATATATCTGGAAATTTAGGGGTAAAAGATGGTCTTAATGTAAATCTTTAATAATTTTGAGTTCTTAGTTCTCGCTTCTTTTATTGAGTGACCTCCCGCTAGGACGTCATCTACATATAAGTTTTGCAAAATTTTTTCTGATGCTCTGGGTATATACCTTTGACGTCTTTTGCTAAATGCATTAGAGTACGACGCTCTAGAAAGGGTGCGCAGTTCACGCCGAAAGTACTGTTAAAAGTTCATAATCCTCGCAGTGTCAGTAAGAGATCTTCTAAGTTAAATTTTGAAATCGTGTCTGACTTCTATCCAATAAATCTGTCGGTATATTATTTAAAGTAGGCTTGAAGCATTAAATATTACTCTAAGTTTAGTAGTCAAGCGATCTGGTTTGATGACAGCATGGTGTGGCAAATAATTTGGGGTCTGATATTTCTTCCTGCGAAACTTTTCTCATATGACCCAAACCTAGTATTCTAATATCGGTTGTCATACAAATCCTCTTCTGACCGCAAAAACTCAAGTACCTTTGGGAACTTTAATACTCCTTTTGCATCATTTGTAAATAAACCTGAACTAAAGTATATTAACGAAAATACTCACCTCTGAAAACTTTCTAAGTGAACTGTAATACTTACCTTTCCATACTTATTTAATAAACTTGAATTAAAATTTGAAAACAATTATTTTTGTGGACAAAAAAATTATAAGCCACCGTGTATGTCAGAAAGAAACAGCGAGGAAATTGAATATTTTTATGCGCAACGTCGTATTTAGGTAACGCTGTGAATTTTGCAAGTAGTTTCCGTGTGGTGGAGGGTATTTAAGATTTAATAGATTCATTGTATATTAAATATACATATTGAATTTATTCAATTAAGATTGCTAAGTGCAACATATACTTTTTACGTTTAACGACACATTACAGCTTCAGGCGCAATGGAACCAGTAGTCAACAAATATGTGAACAAGATGAGTCGGCGCATTATTAAGTTCCAGATTGTTTTCCATCAGGTGACACAATGCAAACTGGATTAAGTGCCAAATGCAAAAAAGACCTTTTATTTTTAAATATATAGTTGTATTTTGGGCATATGAATATAAGTCCTCGTATTTTGGGCTATTTTTATTCATTCAATTAAACAACTCTCTAAAACGCATACTGTATAAGTTAGATATTTTGTCCCTCAACTTCCCTTGCTCGATCAATCACGGATGCATTTGGCCCACAGGCATCTCCTCTACAACTCCCCTGGCGGAGACCGTAGTGAGCGGATCGTCGCTGGGCATTGGTTGTCGGTAACCTCACCTTGTTACACATGCTCTCATTGGAAGTAGTTTTAGTTGTATTAGTAGACAGACATGGGATCTCTCTGCGATCACCTAGAACCTCTGCGTTCACTTGTCATTAGTCTTTGAAGCAATACCCACCACGGCCACTGTCGCCAACACACCATATTTGAAAAGAGGTAACCTTATTGTAAAAAATATCATCCGCATCGAGCCGGATTCGCCAAGTTGAGAAGTTGGCCTGGCTATTAATTGCTGTTTCTTGTTCTCTTTTTACAAAGAAATCATCTGCAAAACACACATCCCCTTTCATTAATCGCACCACGGCATCAACATCTCCTATTCATCTCGTCATCACATCAAAAAAGGTACGTAAGTTCAGTGAATTTTGTTTTTGTGAGCTTAGAGTGCTTTAATTTTTGAAAAACAAGTAAAAAAGTGTTAGTTTTGTTTGCTTCGCGGTACTGGTCGCCTTTGTTTTACCCTTATGCGCGGTATCCTTAAATTTACAGTCCACAACAATTTTATTTTGCTAAAGAATCTATTAAAGATTCCTTTAAATCGAGATTTATTCGCATTATTTTCCATTTTATTGCGAAATAATCAAATTTCCCGGTAATTTGTGTTTAATAATTCGAATTTATCAAAAAGAATAGATTTCTGTTTAAAATAATCTGCCGCTGTAGTGTGCATAATTTCGTGTTCGGTTATTGCAATATTCCCCACACATTTGTCGAGTGATCTCTTTTACATCTCATCAATTCGGTATTACTCTCAACGAGAATAAAATCACCCACATTGCAAACCTAACCAACACTATAACAACAACTTATTTATTCTACCAACTCTCACTGTGGTTCGTCGTCGTTGGTTAGTTCGAAGCGAGGCAGTTGCTTACCCACACAATTTTTGTCACCCTACATTCGGCATATTATATGTACATATCATTGTGCTCCTTTGCGAGAAAAATATCAATATTTTCGTAACTTATCTTTCGGTTAGTAATTGTCCCAGTGCACATAGTTTCTATGTATGTCATGAAAATCATCATACCCTTATGCATAAACCTAATCGATCGGTGCCTACAAACACTGGTGCAAATCCGTCAAGTGTTTCACACATCGCATAACTCTCGAGTCCTTCTCGGTACCGCACTACCGCCATTGTTAATATTGTTCACGAAGGAAATTCTTATCCTGTTCGAGCCCTCATTGACCCGGCGTCGGAGGCTAGTTTTATAACTGAGAACCTTCAAAATAGATTGAAGTTATCGTCTCGATTCACTCCATAGACAAATGAAATATAGACAACAACAAAGAAATATGTCAATTCTGTTGTGATTCTTCACCCGAATATACAAAGCTGTGCCGTTCTGAGGCGCAAAGAATCCATGAATTTAAGCAACGACAACGATAATTTTGGTGCTAATCAGCCACAGGGATCGAATAATTTGGCTATGGTGGACAGAACTTCTCTTTTGTTGAGTTAGGTTTATTTTCAATAGATGGCGATTTAAAAGAGAAACAATCTTCTGAGATATTCCATCTAATCCCCAGAGTTTTAGTGGAAGCATTCTCAGATATATCTGGAAAATTTAGGGGTAAAAGATGGTCTTAATGTAATCTTTATAATTTTGAGTTCATTAGTTCTCGCTTCTTTTATTGAGTGACCTCCCGCTAGGACTTCATCTACATATAAGTTTTGCAAAATTTTTTCTGATGCTCTGGGTATATACCTTTGACGTCTTTTGCTAAATGCATTAGAGTACGAAGCTCTAGAAAGGTGGGCGCAGTTCACGCCGAAAGTACTGTTAAAAGTTCATAATCCTCGGCAGTGTCAGTAAGAGATCTTAGTTAAATTTTTGAAATCGTGTCTGACTTCTATCCAATATAATCTGTCGGTATATTTATTTAAAGTAGGGCTAAGCATTAAATATATTACTCTAAGTTAGTAGTCAAGCGATCTGGTTGATGACAGCATGGTGTGGCAAATAGTAATTTGGGGTCTGATATATTTCTCCTGCGAAACTTTCTCATATGACCCAAACCTACGTATTCTAATATCGGTTGTCATACAAATCCTCTTCTGACCGCAAAAACTCAAGTCACCTTGTGAACTTTAATACTTCCTTTTGCATCATTTGTAAATAAACCTGAACTAAAGTATATTTAACGAAAATACTCACCTCTGAAAACTTTTCTAAGTGAACTGTATACTTACCTTTCCATACTTATTTAATAAACTGAATTAAATTTGAAAACAATTATTTTGTGGACAAAAAAATTATAAGCCACCGTGTATGTCAGAAACAGCGGGAAATTGAATATTTTTATGCGCAACGTCGTATTTAGGTAACGCTGTGAATTTTGCAAGTAGTTTCCGTGTGGTGGAGGGTATTTAAGATTTTAATAGATTCATTGTATATTAAAATATACATATTGAATTTATTCAAATTAAGATTGCTAAGTGCAACATATACTTTTTACGTTTAACGACACATTAACAGCTTCAGGCCGCAATGGAACCAGTAGTCAACAATATGTAGACCAGATGAGTCGGCGCATTATTAGTTCCAGATTGTTTTCATCAGGTGACACAATGCAAACTGGAATAAGTGCCAAATGCAAAAAGACCTTTTATTTTTAAATATATAGTTGTATTTTGGCAATATGAATATAAGTCCTCGTATTTGGGCTATTTTTTATTCATTCAATTAAAACCTCTCTAAAAAAACGCATACTGTATAAGTTAGATATTTTGTCCCTCAACTTCCCTGCTGCTCGATCAATCACGGATGCTTTGGCCCACAGGCATCTCCTCTACAAACTCCCCTGGCGGAGACCGTAGTGAGCGGATCGTCGCTGGGCATTGTTGTCGGTAACCTCACCTTGTTACACATGCTCTCATTGGAAGTAGTTTTAGTTGTATTAGTAGACAGACATGGGATCCTCTGCGATCACCTAGAACCTCTGCGTTCACTTGTCATTAGTCTTTGAAGCAATACCCACCACGGCCACTGTCGCCAACACACCATATTTGAAAAGAGGTAACCTTATTGTAAAAATAATATCATCCGCATCGAGCCGGATTCGCCAAGTTGAGAAGTTTGCCTGGCTATTAATTGCTGTTTCTTGTTCTCTTTTACAAAGAAATCATCTGCAAAACACACATCATCCCTTTCATTAATCGCACCACGGGCATCAACATCATCCTATTCATCATCATCAACATCAAAAAGGTACGTAAGTTCAGTGAATTTTGTTTTTGTGAGCTTAGAGTGCTTAATTTTTGAAAAACAAGTAAAAGAGTGTTAGTTTTGTTTGCTTCGCGGTAATGGTCGCCTTTGTTTTACTTAGTCGCGGTATCCTTAAATTTACAGTCCACAACAATTTTATTTTGCTAAAAATCTATTAAAGATTCCTTAAATCGAGATTTATTCGCATTATTTTCCATTTTATGCGAAATAATCAAATTTCCCGGTTATTTGTGTTTAATAATTCGAATTTATCAACAAGAAATATATTTCTGTTTATAAAATAATCTGCCGCTGTAGTGTGGCATAATTCGTGTTCGGTTATTGCAATATTCCCACACATTTGTGCGAGTGATCTCTTTACATCTCATCAATTCGGTATCTACTCTCAACGAGAATAAATCACCACCCACATTGCAAACCTAACCAACAACTATAACAACAACTTATTTATTCTACCAACTCTCCTGTTGTTTCGTCGTCGTTGGTTAGTTCGAAGCGAGGCAGTGCTTACCCCACACAATTTTTTGTCACCCTACATTCGGCATATTATATGTACATATCATTGTGCTCCTTTGCGAGAAAAATATCAATATTTTCGTAACTTATCTTTCGGTTAGTAATTGTCCCAGTGCACATAGTTGCTATGTATGTCATGAAAATCATCATACCCTTATGCATAAACCTAATCGATCGGTGCCTACAAACACTGGTGCAAATCCGTCAAGTGTTTCACACATCGCATAACTCTCGAGTCCTTCTCGGTACCGCCATTGTTAATAGTGTTCACGAAGGAAATTCTTATCCTGTTCGAGCCCTCATTGACCCGGCGTCGGAGGCTAGTTTTATAACTGAGAACCTTCAAAATAGATTGAAGTATCGTCTCGATTCACTCCATAGACAAATGAAAATATAGACAACGAAATGCTCTCACCGTTCACTTCGAAAAAATCGGATCAGCAGATGTCGTCAATGTCGTTCAGGGGTTTTAAGTGGGAATCTTGAAGTCACTCAATCTCAAAATCAAAATGTTAAAAAATAACAAAAACTGTAGGATATTTGTCAGTTGAAAATTATTTCATAATAAAAGAAATGTGAAAAGTACGTGATCACATCGAAAAATATGGGAATATTCCAGTGACATTCTTGAAAAACGATTAAAATGTGTTTTCGAAGTCGAGTGGCTTGAAACGCGTAAATCAGCATGTTGACTATGCAAAACATGATGAAGCCACCTGGATTAAAAAGAACAAAACTAACTTTTCGTTGTCTTTATTTCATTTGTCTATGTCCACTCTTGCAACCATTTCTGGTGTACATGGTTCGTCCTCCGCTACCTCCCGGAAAAACTGTCGGATTTGTAAAACTCTCGCTTAAGTGCTTCAGTTTTGTTGAAAACGGATGCTTTGTGCTCCCCAAGATTTCTAGCAACCTTCCATCGTTTTGGTGACCTGACCTACTTTAGTTCGTTCTCTGCCAAATCTCGGCGGTTGGCAGATCCAAACATTTTGGACTGTCGTTCCGTAGATATGTTCCGCAAATATTGTTGCCGGGGTACAACAAAATATATTAGGCTCTCTATTGGCGCAAAATACCCTTTTGGTTGGCATCCTATCGGGTCCAATTCCCTCCTCAACCTTGCAGGTCTTTACGACCACTTGAGCTACAGTGAGGAAACCATTCTGCGGTTTGGGAACTTGAGGAGTCCCTAAACGCCTACTTTCGCCATCAGACAAGTTCTGCGAGGATAATTATCGGTCCACAACTACGAGAAATTCAGAGGGTCTTTACGTTGTCACACTCCCATCCGTACTGAATTTTCACAGAGCCTGAAAATTGGTGATTCGCGTCAAAAATGTTCTAAGTCAATTTTTTAGGAACGAAAATCGCTTTTACGCAATCCTTCTCTCAAAGAAATGTATTATGCAGTTGTTCGCGAGTATCTTGACTTAG